>NC_133123.1:233418312-233505333 GCF_033568475.1 Henckelia pumila
ATAACTTCACATCCACTTAACTCCACGTAATCATTGTCAATCAAAAAAAATTCAATTTTTAGTAAAATAGGGTATTTCAAAAAATTTTGTTCGTTTAGAATATCAAACCCTGAGCAGGGAAAATATTTATATTTCTATATGCATATGCATGTCCTATCTTATGCCTAAAACAAAATGTAAAATAAAAATAAAATGCAGTCACAAGAACATGATATGTTTATAAGTATAGTGTTGTCTCCCATGTTGGCACATCTCCAGCAACAGACTAGTTTTCAAAAAGTTATTTGTAATTTCCACAGTTAATTAGCCTTAAACAATTGCAAGTACTCCAGAAGTGGTAGCATGTACACTAGAAGATCTTCAATGTACTCTCCTTGGTAGTTTTTTTCATTTTCTTCTGATGTTTATCAAGCTTGTTATTCACGACATTAGTCATCAATATTTAGATAAATTTTCACAATTAATTTGTATAAAGACTTTTCACATGGGATAAGATCATGGAGTACACGAACATCCCTCAATTACCTGGTGGTATAGTCAAAGTTCATAAATAAGGAAAAGTGTGTTAAAAAATATTAGTCACAGAAAACTTAGTGTCAACTAGTTGATTGCAACAGAGAGTAAAAACATTACATATAACAAAATGAATGAATGCAATATGCCTAATGTCCTAAAAATGTACATGCATGTGACGTGTTGTCCCTTGTGTTGTAACACCAGAGACAACATCAATTAATATTTATAATGCACACATATTGAGAGAATTCCTAAGGTTCTAAAGTCCCTCGAAGTTTAAAGCCTTAGTGAATATAACTACCAGTTGGTTATTAGTTCAAACAAACTCCACTCGAATCATACATTTTTCTACAAAATCTTGAATAAAAAGATGTCGAATGTCAATGTGTTTTGTGCGAGAGTGTTGAACTGGGTTATTTGATATGTCAATCGAACTTGAATTATCATAAAACAATGGGGAGCTCACTTTTAAATCCATAATATTCTATCCTTTGGTTAATCCAAAGAAGTTGTGAAAAACCACTTCCGGCTGTCACAGATTCAGATTCAGTAGTCGAAAGTGACACACAATTTTGTTTAAGACTATACCATGACACCAAATTTTTTCCAAGTTAAAAAACCCTCCCATAGTGATTTTTCTATCATTCAAATCCTCATCTCAATTAACATCACTAAAAAAACGAGATTGGTATTAGTTTCCTTTGTGTACCACAATCTCAAATCCAAGGTACCAGATATGTATCTTAGTATACGTTTAACAGCTTTTAAATGTGTGACATTCGGATCAGATTGGTACCTAGCACATAAACACACACTAAACATGATATCAGAGCGAGTTGTAGTTAAGTACATTGAAACGTCTACTACTAATAAATGCGGAATTTTTTATTTTTTTTTATACTAAAAATAATACTATACATATATGCCCATACATATATGTATAAAATTTAGAAATAATACTAACAATTAAATCCTTTTAAGAATAACTTAAATAAATAAAAATCATGAAACATGCAATATTAATAAAAATCTGTAACTCAAAATTCAAACCCATGCATGCGAAAATAAACATAAATAAAGTGAAATATGTTTAAAATCCTTGATAAAATATTTCAAACATAATAAAGCTCTAAGGCAACGGTCACGGGGTCCACTGTCAGCTCGCTCATACGTCCTCGCCACCGGTAGGAGCAACATAATTGTCATCTGACTCACCTGCACCATATAAGCGTAGTGAGCCTAGGGGCTCAACATGTCTAACCCTTTATAGCAAGGTTAAAAATAATGCAACACATAATCATACTAATACATATATGTGTACATGCATGCATGAATAAAATATTTCATCATCTTGCCATAAACATCACTGATCTTATTCTTGAACATAAGCATACATAATATAGTTGAGCATGACATTTTGAAACATAATATGGTCCTATCCGTAAGTGTGACTAAATATGTGCCGACTGATCAGTCTCCTGAACCAACGTACGTGGCGATGATAAATCACCTCTGTGCTGGTAGTAAACTACCTCTTAACATAAATAGTGGATAATCACCTCTGTGCTATCACACTACTTCAATTCCCATCATAAAAATATTTTGCTCAACAATTGATCATAATCATAACATGTAAATTTTTCATGAATGCATGCACTGTAAATATGTTCGTAATATATATTTAATTTATTTTCATAATAAATATACTTATACTTAAAATATAAACTTCATGCATAAAATAATTAAATATATAATCCAGACTTAGTTATTTTTTATGGATTGTTCTAGACTGCTGATCACTCATTTTAAGCCCATTGAACTTAAATAAAAGCCCAATAATCATATTTTAGCCCAAATAACTTAATTAACTTAACTGGACCTAAATAAATTATTTAAGCCCTTTAACTTAATTAAATCCAATAAAACTCTAGACTGGCCCCAAAAATCCACTGACTTGCCCAAAAATTTCCATGGGCTCCCAAGCCCATAAAAATCATTGGGCTAACTTAAATAAATTATTTAAGGCCTAAATAAAATTATTTTCAGGCCCAAATAATTTTCTAACTAATTATTAAAGCCCAAATACACTTAAACTATTAAATACTTAAAAATTAAAATACCCAAGCCTGGCCCACCTAACCTGGACCCGGACCCTACTGACCCGACCCATGACCTACCAGACCTGACTCGTACCCCAAAACCCGGCCCAAACCCAGCCCCAGCCCCAGCCCCAGCCCCAGCCCAAAACCCGATCCCCCCTTTCCCAGCCCTCCTCGGCCGCGAGCAGCAGGCCTTCTTTGCCTGCTGCCGGCCAGCTCCGGGCACCCCTTGCCAGAGCGCCGCGACCCAGAGGTAGCCCACATCTGGGCGGTGCTAACCCACCATGGCTCAACCCGAGCCATGGCCCTTAGCCCCTGACCGATCCAACCTTCCACAAAACCCTAAACTGCCGACTCCTTTGACCAAACCATGCATCAGATCAAACCCAGCCCATACCAGTCCAAACCAGCTGACCTTGCTCGACCCTAAGGCACTCTAGGACACCCCTTGACCGAGCCCTAGCCCCTGGACCGAGCCATGCAAGACAAAAACATGTTCATGATCATGAATTCTCATATACATGCAACAAACATCAACTATAACGACTTCGAGGCATGCAATCCAAAACTAAATCTGAACAAAATTTATGCACGAGTAATAGCTTATATGATGGCCAAAGGAAAGATATAAACATGCCTTGTATTTAATTTACGAAGACTAATGCGTATTCGGACTCCGGGACGACGAACGAACGAAGAACCACCAAATTTCTTGAAGAATAGGCTATGGGGTTTGCTAGCTGCTGAAAATCGTGAGAATAGGGTGAGGAAGGTGGGTGTCGGCTGATGGAGATGCTAGTGGGGTTTGGGGTTGGTAGGTTTAGGTTAAATTTTAATAAAATAATAAATTATTTAATTAATAAAATAAACTTGAAAAATCTTAAACATAATAATTAAATATGAAAATAAAAATTCAAAATCCCGAAATTATTAAATAGGCTAATTTTAAAAATGAATAAAAGTCAATAAAGGGACTAATTTTGACTAAAAATAAACCCTTAAATAAATATATAATTAAATACTAAAAATTTTTTGAAAAAATATCTTAAAATATTATTTTAAGGCTCATAAAACTCATAAAATATTTTTGGCTGAAAATTTTGGTACCTCGTCCGTCCACGGTCCCGTCTACGCGATCAACTCAATAAAATTCTCAAAAATCTAAAATACAATAATTGCGGGTTAAATGATAAAATAAATTTAAATCATGCATATAATTCACATAATAACACATAAATGTCATTTAACCCAAATATAAATTTTAATTATTTTTCCTAATTATGCATGCGAATTTACGTATTAAAATTTTTCGGTTGTTACAATTCTCCCCATCTTAAATTGAATTTCGTCCTCGAAATTAAAGTACTTACTCGAATAATTCCGGGTAGCGAGTCCTCATGTCTGCCTCGGTCTCCCAAGTGGCTTCCTCCTCTGAATGATTCTGCCACTGGACTTTGACCATCGGTATGACCCGCGTCCTCAATCTCCGCTCCTCTCTGGCTAAGATCCGAACAGGCCTCTCCTCAAATGCTAACTCCGGTGTCAACTGTAGAGGCTCGTAATCCAACACATGCGACGGGTTCAAGATGTATTTTCGAAGCATGGATACATGGAAGACGTTGTGCACTGCCGCAAGCCCTGGTGGCAAAGCCAAACGGTAGGCCAACGTGTCAACTCTCTCCAAGACCTCGAATGGTCCAATATACCTCGGATTCAACTTGCCTCTGCGACCAAATCTCATCACACCTTTCATGGGCGATACCTTCAAAAATACATGATCACAAACCACAAACTCAAGATCTCGTCGTCGAGTATCAGCATAACTCTTCTGACGACTCTGAGCAGTCCTCATACGATCCCGAATCTAAGTCACAATGTCTGCAGTCTACTGTATAATCTCGGGTCCAAGTAAAATCCTTTCTCCAACCTCATCCCAATGCACTGGAGATCTGCATCTCTTCCCGTAGAGAGCTGCATAAGGAGCCATACCTATAGATTCCTAGAAACTGTTGTTATAGGTAAACTCCACTAACGGCAATCTAGTCTCCCAAGAGCCCTGAAAATCAATGACGCAAGCTCTCAGTAGATCCTCGAGAACCTGAATCACTCTCTCAGACTGCCCGTCTATCTGGGAGTGGAAAGCTGTACTGAACAGTAATCTAGTCCCCAATGCTGTATGCAAACTCTTCCAAAATGCAGATGTGAATCTCGGATCTCTATCAGATACAATAGACACCGGTATGCCATGCAGTCTAACAATTTATTTGATATAAAGCTCTGCATACTGGTTCAAAAAATAATTAGTCCTCACTGGCAGAAAATGAGCTGACTTAGTGAGTCTATCCACGATCACCCAAATAGTTGTACAGCCTCTGACACTCCTCGGAAGACCCACTACAAAATCCATAGTGATGTTCTCCCACTTCCACTCCGGAATGGGTAGAGGCTTAAGCAACTCTGCCGGACGCTGATGCTCTACCTTGACCTGCTGACAAGTCAAGCACTCAGATACAAATCGACCAATATCTCTCTTCATGCCGGGCCACCAATACAATGACTGCAAATCTCTATACATCTTCGTACTTCCGGGGTGAATGGAATACGGAGATGTGTGAGCCTCTGCCAAGATCTCGGTCCTCAACCGATCAATGTTCGGTACCCACATACGACCTCGGTACTGAACGATGCCATCAATGACAGTATGAGTGAGACTACCCTTGGCTTCATCTCTCTGCTTCAACCGCTGTAACTCCTCATCCGCAGGTTGTCCCTCTCTGATACGATCTCGATGATTCGGCTGTACTACTAGCACTGCCAAACTCGGTGCGTGACCGCCCGAATAGTATTCCAAACCGAATCTCTGTATCTCCTCCTGAAGTGGAAACTGCACTATCAAATAGGATACCACTGAAGTCTTTCGACTCAATGCATCGGCCACCACATTAGCCTTGCCCGGATGGTAGCTAATGTCGCAGTCGTAATTCTTCACCAACTCTAGCCATCTGCACTGCCTCATGTTCAACTCCTTCTGGGTGAAGAAGTACTTAAGACTCTTATGATCGGTGAAAATCTTGCACTTCTCACCATACAGATAGTGCCTCCAGATTTTCAAAGCAAAAACCACTGCTGCTAGCTCCAAGTCATGCGTCGGATAGTTCTGCTCATGAATCTTCAACTGTCTCGACGCATAGGCAATGACTCGGTCACTCTGCATCAATACGGTGCCCAAACCTAGCTTAGACGCATCCATGTAAACCACTAACTCCTCATGTGGAACAGGCATCGCCAACACTGGCGCAGATGTGAGTGCTTCCTTAAGCCGATCGAAGCTCCTCTGACAGTCTGAACTCCATATAAACTTCGCATTTTTCTTGGTCAAGGAAGTTAAGGGTACTGCAATAGAAGAAAAACCCTTGATGAACTTTCGGTAGTAGCCTGTTAAACCCAAGAAACTGCAAATCTCTGAAGCATTCTTCGGAATTCCCCAATCCTGCACTGCCTGCACCTTCGTCTGATCCACTACTATCCCATCTCTCGAAATTATATGGCCAAAAAATGCCACATGCTCTAGCCAAAACTCACACTTACTGAATTTAGCATACAATCGATGCTCCCTCAAAGTCTGCTAGTGCTGTCTATGCTCTTCCATGCTCCTCGAGTAGATCAATATATCATCAATAAAGACTATGATAAACTGATCTAAGTATGGCTGAAAAACGCGGTTCATGAGATCTATGAAAACCGCTGGAGCATTGGTCAACCCAAACGGCATTACTAAGAACTCGTAATGCCCATAGCGCATCCGGAAAGCAGTCTTGGACACATCCGCATCTCTGATCCTCAACTGATAATAGCCAGATCGCAGATAAATCTTAGAGAAAACCGAAGCTCCCTGCAATTGATTAAACAAATCCTCAATCCTGCAGTGGATACTTGTTCTTCACTGTGACTCTATTGAGCTCTCGGTAATCGATACAAAGTCTCATGCTACCATCTTTCTTTTTCACAAACAACACTGGAGCTCCCCAAGGAGAAAAGCTAGGGTGAATAAAGCCCTTTTCCAACAATTCCTGAATCTTCTCCTTCAACTCTTTCATCTCTGTCGGAGCAAGTCGATACGGTGCCTTAGAAATAGGCACAGTGTCGGGCATCAACTCAATGCTGAACTCCACTTCCCTTGCTGGTGGAATTCCTGCAACGTCATCGGGAAAAACATCTGAAAAGTCACGTACCACGTCTATCTCTGCTAGGGAACTGGTAGGTGGCACTGCTGATGTGACTACACTGGCAAGAAACCCATGGCAACCACGTCTCAATAACTTCCTCGCACGTGTATAAGAAATCACAGGCGATATTTCAGTTCTCAGAGATGCAAAGAAAACAAACTGGTCGCCTTCCACCGGTTTCACTGCCACTGTCCTCTGTCGGAAATCAATCACTGCTCCGTTGACTGACAACCAATCCATACCCAAAATCAGATCGAATACAGTCAACGGTAATACCACTAAATCTGCCATGATAGTGCGCCCCTGTAAATCCATCTCCATGCCTCTGCAGATGCTAGTGGTAGAAAGAACCTGTCCAGACGGCATGGTTACATCATACCCTGTTTCAGCAACCTCGGGCTTAATGCCTATCCGTCTGATAAACTCCAGGGGGATAAACGAATGCGTAGCTCCTGAATCTAGCAATGCATACGTGGAGTTTCCTCCTACTAGAATTCTCCCTGCACGCAGAAAATCCCAACAATCGCATACTAAACTTACTCTCTCCCAATAAAAGTTATAAAATATTTCTCTTAATTAAACACAAGTAATAAGTACATCTTACTCTAATCAAGCAATCCGGAAACCCATGAAAATTAAAATCAGGAATTAATTCCCAAAAATTTCTTAAAAGAATAAGTTAGGATATACCGATGATTAAGGAGGTATCTGGGTCTGCCTCCTCAGCCTGCATGACAAACACCCGCCCAGTGGTGTTCTTCTTCCTTGGGCAGTTGTATGTCACATGCCCTGGCTCCTTGCAGTGGTAGCAAACATTGGAACCGATCAAACACTGACCTGAGTGAGGCCTCTAACACTGCGGGCACAAGGGAACTACTCCTGTCTTAGGGGCCCCGTCCCTCTGCTGCTGCTGTGGCTGACGCCCCTGAGGCCTCGGCTGCTGTCCCTGCTGATTCGGGCCCTTAGGCGGCCCAGTAAACTGCTTCTTCGCAGGAGGCTGCAAAGATGGTCGATAAGCTCCTGGCTGGAACTGTCTCTTCCCTTCTGTTCCCTCTGCATCTCTCATCTCCCTTACTCAGAACGCAATGCTCTGCTAACTGCCGCCTCATAAGTAGTGGCATCCAACATGCGAACGTCATGCTTGATGTCAGCCCGCAATACATCCACAAACTGTCTCAACTTATCCGGTGAACTGTCAGCAATAAGAGGCACGAAGCGACACCCTCTCTCGAACTGGGTGATATAATCCACCACAGACTTATCCCCCTGACGGAGACTCATGAACTCCCGGATCATGCGGCTGCGCACATCCTCAGTGAAATACTTGGAATAGAACATACGTCTGAACTCTATCCAAGTCAAAGTAGGTAGGTTCACGCCTCTAACGGCGCCCTCCCACCATGAGGCTGCATCCCCTCTCATCATATATACTGCATACTTGACTTTGTCCACATCTGTAATCCCCATGTAGTCAAAGATAGACTCCAGTGATTGGATCCATCCCTCGGCAATGAGCGGATCAGTGGTGCCTGTAAACTCCTTTGGTCCCTTCTTCTGGTACCGCTCAACCACATCCTCATCATGGGTAAGCCTAGGTCGTGCAGTTTGCTGCTCTAACAAAGCAGTGATCCCCGCCATCATATTTGCATTGGCCTGCTCCAATGCTGCAAGAGGGTTCTGCGGAGGTGGAGGTAGAGGTCCCCCGCATCTATTCATCTGTCTCGGAGGCATTCTGCACCACCACATGTTTCTTTACGTAAATCGCAATGCATAACTTAAGGGTTCTAAAACTTTACTAATATGAAAATCTTAAATCATCACATATGCTCCTTATATTTCATAAGAAAACAATTAAAATTTACAAACCGGTAGTAGGATTTCTGAGCTTCACGTGATAGTAGGACACCCTCCAAGGACCGCGCTTTGATACCAATTGAAACGTCTACTACTAATAAATGCGGATTTTTTTTTATACTAAAAATAATACTATACATATATGCCCATACATATATGTATAAAATTTAGAAATAATACTAACAATTAAATCCTTTTAATAATAACTTAAATATATAAAAATCTTGAAACATGCAATATTAATAAAAATCTGTAACTCAAAATTCAAACTCATGCATGCGAAAATAAACATAAATAAAGTGAAACAAGTTTAAAATCCTTCATAAAATATTTCAAACATAATAAAGCTCTAAGGCAACGGTCACGGGGTCCACTGCCTGCTCGCTCATACGTCCTCGCCACCGGTAGGAGAAACATAATAGTAATCTGACTCACCTGCACCATATAAGCGTAGTGAGCCTAGGGGCTCAACATGTCTAACCCTTTATAGCAAGGTTAAAAATAATGCAACACATAATCATACTAATACATATATGTGTACATGCATGCATGAATAAAATATTTCATCATCTTGCCATAAACATCACTGATCTTATTCTTGAACATAAGCATACATAATATAGTTGAGCACGACATTTTGAAACATAATATGGTCCTATCCGTAAGTGTGACTAAATCTGTGCTAACTGATCAGTCTCCTGAACCAACATACGTGACGGTGATAAATCACCTCTGTGCTGGTAGTAAACTACCTCTTAACATAAATAGTGGATAACCACCTCTATGCTGTCACACTACTTCAATTTCCATCATAAAAATATTTTGCTCAACACTTGATCATAATCATAACATGTAAATTTTTCATGAATGCATGCACTGAAAATATGTCCGTAATATATATTTAATTTATTTTCATAATAAATATATTTATACTTAAAATATAAACTTCATGCATAAAATAATTAAATATATATTTCAGACTTAGTTATTTTTCATGGGTTGGTCCAGACTGCTGATCACTCACTTTAAGCCCATTAAACTTAAATAAAAGCACAATAATCATATCTTAGCTCAAATAACTTAATTAACTTAACTGGGCCTAAATAAATTATTTAAGCCCTTTAACTTAATTAAATCCAATAAAACTCTAGACTGGCCCCAAAAATCCACTGACTGGCCCAAAAATTTCCATGGGCTCCCAAGCCCATAAAAATCATTGGGCTAAATTAAATAAATTATTTAAGGCCCAAATAAAATTATTTGGAGGCCCAAATAATTTTCTAACTAATTATTAAAGCTCAAATACACTTAAACTATTAAATACTTAAAAATTAAAATACCCAATCCCGGCCCACCTAACCTAGAACCGGACCCTACTGACCCGACCCATGACCTACCAGACCCAACCCGTACCCCAATACCTGGCCCAAACCCAGCCCCAGCCCAAAACCCGATCCCCCCCTTTCCCAGCCCTCCTCGGCCGCGAGCAGCAGGCCTTCTTGGCCTGCTGCCGACCAGCTCCGGCCACTCCTGGCCGGAGCGCCGCCGCCCAGACGTTGCCCAAGTCTGGGCGGTGCTAACCCACCATGGCTCAACCCGAGCCATGGCCCTTAGCCGCTGACTGATCCAACCTTCCACAAAACCCTAAACTGCCGACTCCTTTGACCAAACCATGCATCAGATCAAACCCATCCCATACCAGTCTGAACCAGCTGACCTTGCTCGACCCTAAGGCACTCTAGGACACCCTTTGACCGAGCCCTAGCCCCTGGACCGAGCCATGCAAGACAAAAACATGTTCATGATCATGAATTCTCATATACATGCAACAAACATCAAATATAACGACTTCAAGGCATGCAATCCAAAACAAAATCTGAACAAAATTTATGCACGAGTAATAGCTTATATGGTGGCCAAAGGAAAGATATAAACATGCCTTGTATTTAATTTACGAAGACTAATGCGTATTCGGACTCTGGGACGACGAACGAACGAAGAACCACAAAATTTCTTGAAGAATCGGCTATGGAGTTTTCTAGCTGCTGAAAATCGTGAGAATAGGGTGAGGAAGGTGGGTGTCGGCTGATGGAGATGCTAGTGGGGTTTGGGGTTGGTAGGTTTAGGTTAAGTTTTAATAAAATAATAACTTATTATTTAATTAATAAAATAAACTTGAAAACTCTTAAACATAATAATTAAATCTGAAAATAAAAATTCAAAATCCCGAAATTATTAAATAGGCTAATTTTAAAAATTAATAAAAGTCAATAAAGGGACTAATTTTGGCTAAAAATAAACCCTTAAATAAATATATAATTAAATACAAAAATTTTCTTGACAAAATATCTTAAAATATTATTTTAAGGCTCATAAAACTCATAAAATATTTTTGGCTAATAATTTTGGTATCTCGTCCGTCCACGGTCCCGTCTACGCGATCAACTCAATAAAATTCTCAAAAATCTAAAATACAATAATTGCGGGTTAAATAAAAAAATAAATTTAAATCATGCATATAATTCATATAAGAACACATAAATGTCATTTAACCCGAATATAAATTTTAAATAATTATTTTTCCTAATTATGCATGCGAATTTACGTATTAAAATTTTCCGAGTGTTACATACATGGTGTTGAAAACACCAGCCGCAACATCATCCTTGCCCATATTTTCATTAGAGCCCATCGTCATTTTCATGATCAATAGACACATTCTTATGAATATGCGACCTTAGGCCTCTAGTCTTAGGATACTAATTTATCCTTTTTAAAAGTTAATCATACGAGTTAACATTTAATATATTCATCAGCAACAACATGGTATACCATCATCGACATTTGAATCATCAACAACATATATCATATTATTTAATTTACTACTACTAACATTGAATTTATCGATTGACTTTTCAAAGTGAGCTATGTCATCCTTTAATCTTAGGTTTTCATGCTCCTTAGATTCTAATTCATTTTTGAGATTTGTATTTTCTTTTCTAAGTGATTTAGTCATGTCAAACATAAGTTTATATGCATGTATTAATTTATCGTAAGAAGGTACCTCATCATCGTCGTCGGAGAAGATTTCATCATCCCTAGCCATGAGGAAGATGTTGGCTTCCTCCTCTTCATCATCACTGACGCTCCAAGTTGCTATGAGGGTTTTCTTCTTGCCTTTGTCAACCTTCTTCTTGAGGGGACAATCGTTTGCATAGTGACCTTGCTGTTGACAGTTGTAGCATGTCACTTCTTTGTCCGACTTCTTTTCCTTTTTGAACTTTTTTCCTCACATGAATCTTTTGAATTGTCTTGCAAAGAGCGCCATGTCATCATCATTTTCTTCTTCAACTTGGCTGGATAAGGCAATCCCCTTTGCCTTGATCTTCTCATCTTCCTTCTTCACTTCTTTCCTTGTAGTGTTAAAAATATTCATATTTCTATATGCATATGCATGTCCTATCTTATGCCTAAAACAAAATGTAAAATAAAAATAAAATGCAGTCACAATAACATGATATGTTTATAAGTGTAGTGTTGTCTCCCATGTTGGCACATCTCCAGCAACAGACTAGTTTTCAAAAAGTTATTTTTAATTTCCACAGTTAATTAGCCTTAAACAATTGCAAGTACTCCAGATGTGATAGCATGTACACTAGAAGATCTTCTATGTACTCTCCTTGGTAGTTTTTTTCATTTTCTTCTGATGTTTATCAAGCTTGTTATTCACGACATTAGTCAACAATATTTAGATAAATTTTCACAATTAATTTGTATAAAGACTTTTTACATGGGATAAGATCATGTAGTACACGAACATCCCTCAATTACCTGGTGGTATAGTCAAAGTTCATAAATAAGGAAAAGTGTGTTAAAAATATTAGTCACAGAAAACTTAGTGTCAACTAGTTGATTGCAACAGAGAGTAAAAACATTACACATAACAAAATGAATGAATGCAATATGCCTAATGTCCTAAAAATGTACATGCATGTGACGTGTTGTCCCTTGTGTTGTAACACCAGAGACAACATCAATTAATATTTATAATTCACACATATTGAGAGAATTCCTAAGGTTCTAAAGTCCCTCGAAGTTTAAAGCCTTAGTGAATATAACTAACAGTTGGTTATTAGTTCCAACAAACTCCACTCGAATCATAAATTTTTCTACAAAATCTTGAATAAAAAAAAGTCGAATGTCAATGTGTTTTGTGCGAGAGTGTTGAACTGGGTTATTTGATATGTCAATCGAACTCGAATTATCATAAAACAATGGGGAGCTCACTTTTAAATCCATAATATTCTATTTTTTCGTTAATCCAAAGAAGTTGTGAAAAACCACTTCCGGCTATCACAGATTCAAATTCAGTAGTCGAAAGTGACACACAATTTTGTTTAAGACTATACCATGACACCAAATTTTTTCCAAGTTAAAAAACCCTCCCATAGTGATTTTTCTATCATTCAAATCCGCATCTCAATTAGCATCACTAAAAAAAATGAGATTGGTATTAGTTTCCTTTGTGTACCACAATCTCAAATCCAAGGTACCAGATATGTATCTTAGTATATGTTTAACAACATTCAAATGTGTGACATTCGGATCAGATTGGTACCTAGCACATAAACACACACTAAACATGATATCAGAGCGAGTTGTAGTTAAGTACATGGTGTTGAAAACACCAGCCACAACATCATCCTTGCCGAATTTTTCATTAGAGCCCATCGTCATTTTCATGATCAATAGACACATTCTTACAAATATGCGACCTTAGGCCTCTAGTATTAGGATACTAATTTATCCTTTTTAAAAGTAAATAATACGAGTTAACATTTAATATATTCATCAGCCACAACATGGTATACCATCATCGACATTTGAATCATCAACAACATATATCATATTATTTAATTTACTACTACTAACATTGAATTTATCGATTGACTTTTCAAAGTGAGCTATGTCATCCTTTAATCTTAGGTTTTCATGCTCCTTAGATTCTAATTCATTTTTGAGATTTGTATTTTCTTTTCTAAGTGATTTAGTCATGTCAAACATAAGTTTATATGCATGTATTAATTTATCGTAAGAAGGTACCTCATCATCGTCGTCGGAGAAGATTTCATCATCCCTAGCCATGAGGAAGATGTTGGCTTCCTCCTCTTCATCATCACTGACGCTCCAAGTTGCTATGAGGGTTTTCTTCTAGCCTTTGTCAACCTTCTTCTTGAGGGGACAATCGTTTGCATAGTGACCTTGCTGTTGACAGTTGTAGCATGTCACTTCTTTGTCCGACTTCTTTTCCTTTTTGAACTTTTTTCCTCACATGAATCTTTTGAATTGTCTTGCAAAGAGCGCCATGTCATCATCATTTTCTTCTTCAACTTGGCTGGATAAGGCAATCCCCTTTGCCTTGATCTTCTCATCTTCCTTCTTCACTTCTTTCCTTGTAGTGTTAAAAATATTCATATTTCTATATGCATATGCATGTCCTATCTTATGCCTAAAACAAAATGTAAAATAAAAATAAAATGCAGTCACAAGAACATGATATGTTTATAAGCGTAGTGTTGTCTCCCATGTTGGCACATCTCCAGCAACAGACTAGTTTTCAAAAAGTTATTTTTAATTTCCACAGTTAATTAGCCTTAAACAATTGCAAGTACTCCAGATGTGATAGCATGTACACTAGAAGATCTTCTATGTACTCTCCTTGGTAGTTTTTTTTCATTTTCTTCTGATGTTTATCAAGCTTGTTATTCACGACATTAGTCAACAATATTTAGATAAATTTTCACAATTAATTTGTATAAAGACTTTTTACATGGGATAAGAATATGTAGTACACGAACATCCCTCAATTACCTGGTGGTATAGTCAAAGTTCATAAATAAGGAAAAGTGTGTTAAAAATATTAGTCACAGAAAACTTAGTGTCAACTAGTTGATTGCAACAGAGAGTAAAAACATTACACATAACAAAATTAATGAATGCAATATGCCTAATGTCCTAAAAATGTACATGCATGTGACGTGTTGTCCCTTGTGTTGTAACACTAGAGACAACATCAATTAATATTTATAATTCACACATATTGAGAGAATTCCTAAGGTTCTAAAGTCCCTCGAAGTTTAAAGCCTTAGTGAATATAACTAACAGTTGGTTATTAGTTCCAACAAACTCCACTCGAATCATAAATTTTTCTACAAAATCTTGAATAAAAAGATGTCGAATGTCAATGTGTTTTGTGCGAGAGTGTTGAACTGGGTTATTTGATATGTCAATCGAACTCGAATTATCATAAAAATATGGGGAGCTCACTTTTAAATCCATAATATTCTATCTTTTCGTTAATCCAAAGAAGTTGTGAAAAACCACTTCCGGCTATCACAGATTCAAATTCAGTAGTCGAAAGTGACACACAATTTTGTTTAAGACTATACCATGACACCAAATTTTTTCCAAGTTAAAAAACCCTTTCATAGTGATTTTTCTATCATTCAAATCCGCATCTCAATTAGCATCACTAAAAAAAATGAGATTGGTATTAGTTTCCTTTGTGTACCACAATCTCAAATCCAAGGTACCAGATATGTATCTTAGTATACGTTTAACAACTTTCAAATGTGTGACATTCGGATCAGATTGGTACCTAGCACATAAACACACACTAAACATGATATCAGAGCGAGTTGTAGTTAAGTACATGGTGTTGAAAACACCAGCCACAACATCATCCTTGCCGAATTTTTCATTAGAGCCCATCGTCATTTTCATGATCAATAGACACATTCTTACAAATATGCGACCTTAGGCCTCTAGTATTAGGATACTAATTTATCCTTTTTAAAAGTTAATCATACGAGTTAACATTTAATATATTCATCAGCAACAACATGGTATACCATCATCGACATTTGAATCATCAACAACATATATCATATTATTTAATTTACTACTACTAACATTGAATTTATCGATTGACTTTTCAAAGTGAGCTATGTCATCCTTTAATCTTAGGTTTTCATGCTCCTTAGATTCTAATTCATTTTTGAGATTTGTATTTTCTTTTCTAAGTGATTTAGTCATGTCAAACATAAGTTTATATGCATGTATTAATTTATCGTAAGAAGGTACCTCATCATCGTCGTCGGAGAAGATTTCATCATCCCTAGCCATGAGGAAGATGTTGGCTTCCTCCTCTTCATCATCACTAACGCTCCAAGTTGCTATGAGGGTTTTCTTCTTGCCTTTGTCAACCTTCTTCTTGAGGGGACAATCGTTTGCATAGTGACCTTGCTATTGACAGTTGTAGCATGTCACTTCTTTGTCTGACTTCTTTTCCTTTTTGAACTTTTTTCCTCACATGAATCTTTTGAATTGTCTTGCAAAGAGCGCCATGTCATCATCATTTTCTTCTTCAACTTGGCTGGATAAGGCAATCCCCTTTGCCTTGATCTTCTCATCTTCCTTCTTCACTTCTTTCCTTGTAGTGTTAAAAATATTCATATTTCTATATGCATATGCATGTCCTATCTTATGCCTAAAACAAAATGTAAAATAAAAATAAAATGCAGTCACAAGAACATGATATGTTTATAAGGGTAGTGTTGTCTTCCATGTTGGCACATCTCCAGCAACAGACTAGTTTTCAAAAAGTTATTTTTAATTTCCACAGTTAATTAGCCTTAAACAATTGCAAGTACTCCAGATGTGATAGCATGTACACTAGAAGATCTTCTATGTACTCTCCTTGGTAGTTTTTTTTCATTTTCTTCTGATGTTTATCAAGCTTGTTATTCACGACATTAGTCAATAATATTTAGATAAATTTTCACAATTAATTTGTATAAAGACTTTTTACATGGGATAAGATCATGTAGTACACGAACATCCCTCAATTACCTGGTGGTATAGTCAAAGTTCATAAATAAGGAAAAGTGTGTTAAAAATATTAGTCACAGAAAACTTAGTGTCAACTAGTTGATTGCAACAGAGAGTAAAAACATTACACATAACAAAATGAATGAATGCAATATGCCTAATGTCCTAAAAATGTACATGCATGTGACGTGTTGTCCCTTGTGTTGTAACACCAGAGACAACATCAATTAATATTTATAATTCACACATATTGAGAGAATTCCTAAGGTTCTAAAGTCCCTCGAAGTTTAAAGCCTTAGTGAATATAACTAACAGTTGGTTATTAGTTCCAACAAACTCCACTCGAATCATAAATTTTTCTACAAAATCTTGAATAAAAAGATGTCGAATGTCAATGTGTTTTGTGCGAGAGTGTTGAACTGGGTTATTTGATATGTCAATCGAACTCGAATTATCATAAAACAATGGGGAGCTCACTTTTAAATCCATAATATTCTATCTTTTCGTTAATCCAAAGAAGTTGTGAAAAACCACTTCCGGCTATCACAGATTCAAATTCAGTAGTCGAAAGTGACACACAATTTTGTTTAAGACTATACCATGACACCAAATTTTTTCCAAGTTAAAAAACCCTCCTATAGTGATTTTTCTATCATTAAAATCCGCATCTCAATTAGCATCACTAAAAAAAATGAGATTGGTATTAGTTTCCTTTGTGTACCACAATCTCAAATCCAAGGTACCAGATATGTATCTTAGTATACGTTTAACAACTTTCAAATGTGTGACATTCGGATCAGATTGGTACCTAGCACATAAACACACACTAAACATGATATCAGAGTGATTTGTAGTTAAGTACATGGTGTTGAAAACACCAGCCACAACATCATCCTTGCCGAATTTTTCATTAGAGACCATCGTCATTTTCATGATCAATAGACACATTCTTACAAATATGCGACCTTAGGCCTCTAGTATTAGGATACTAATTTATCCTTTTTAAAAGTTAATCATACGAGTTAACATTTAATATATTCATCAGCAACAACATGGTATACCATCATCGACATTTGAATCATCAACAACATATATCATATTATTTAATTTACTACTACTAACATTGAATTTATCGATTGACTTTTCAAAGAGAGTTATGTCATCCTTTAATCTTAGGTTTTCATGCTCCTTAGATTCTAATTCATTTTTGAGATTTGTATTTTCTTTTCTAAGTGATTTAGTCATGTCAAACATAAGTTTATATGCATGTATTAATTTATCATAAGAAGGTACCTCATCATCGTCGTCGGAGAAGATTTCATCATCCCTAGCCATGAGGAAGATGTTGGCTTCCTCCTCTTCATCATCACTGACGCTCCAAGTTGCTATGAGGGTTTTCTTCTTGCCTTTGTCAACCTTCTTCTTGAGGGGACAATCGTTTGCATAGTGACCTTGCTGTTGACAGTTGTAGCATGTCACTTCTTTGTCCGACTTCTTTTCCTTTTTGAACTTTTTTCCTCACATGAATCTTTTGAATTGTCTTGCAAAGAGCGCCATGTCATCATCATTTTCTTCTTCAACTTGGCTGGATAAGGCAATCCCCTTTGCCTTGATCTTCTCATCTTCCTTCTTCACTTCTTTCCTTGTAGTGTTAAAAATATTCATATTTCTATATGCATA
The DNA here is from genome assembly GCF_033568475.1 of Henckelia pumila. Taxonomy (NCBI): domain Eukaryota; kingdom Viridiplantae; phylum Streptophyta; class Magnoliopsida; order Lamiales; family Gesneriaceae; genus Henckelia; species Henckelia pumila. The sequence goes on from NC_133123.1 coordinate 233,436,578, forward strand.
TGCATGTCCTATCTTATGCCTAAAACAAAATGTAAAATAAAAATAAAATGCAGTCACAAGAACATGATATGTTTATAAATGTAGTGTTGTCTCCCATGTTGGCACATCTCCAGCAACAGACTAGTTTTCAAAAAGTTATTTTTAATTTCCACAGTTAATTAGCCTTAAACAATTGCAAGTACTCCAGATGTGATAGCATGTACACTAGAAGATCTTCTATGTACTCTCCTTGGTAGTTTTTTTCATTTTCTTCTGATGTTTATCAAGCTTGTTATTCACGACATTAGTCAACAATATTTAGATAAATTTTCACAATTAATTTGTATAAAGACTTTTTACATGGGATAAGATCATGTAGTACACGAACATCCCTCAATTACCTGGTGGTATAGTCAAAGTTCATAAATAAGGAAAAGTGTGTTAAAAATATTAGTCACAGAAAACTTAGTGTCAACTAGTTGATTGCAACAGAGAGTAAAAACATTACACATAACAAAATGAATGAATGCAATATGCCTAATGTCCTAAAAATGTACATGCATGTGACGTGTTGTCCCTTGTGTTGTAACACCAGAGACAACATCAATTAATATTTATAATTCACACATATTGAGAGAATTCCTAAGGTTCTAAAGTCCCTCGAAGTTTAAAGCCTTAGTGAATATAACTAACAGTTGGTTATTAGTTTCAACAAACTCCACTCGATTCATAAATTTTTCTACAAAATCTTGAATAAAAAGATGTCGAATGTCAATGTGTTTTGTGCGAGAGTGTTGAACTGGGTTATTTGATATGTCAATCGAACTCGAATTATCATAATACAATGGGGAGCTCACTTTTAAATCCATAATATTCTATCTTTTCGTTAATCCAAAGAAGTTGTGAAAAACCACTTCCGGCTATCACAGATTCAAATTCAGTAGTCGAAAGTGACACACAATTTTGTTTAAGACTATACCATGACACCAAATTTTTTCCAAGTTAAAAAACCCTCCCATAGTGATTTTTCTATCATTCAAATCCGCATCTCAATTAGCATCACTAAAAAAAATGAGATTGGTATTAGTTTCCTTTGTGTACCACAATCTCAAATCCAAGGTACCAGATATGTATCTTAGTATACGTTTAACAACTTTCAAATGTGTGACATTCGGATCAGATTGGTACCTAGCACATAAACACACACTAAACATGATATCAAAGCGAGTTGTAGTTAAGTACATGGTGTTGAAAACACCAGCCACAACATCATCCTTGCCGAATTTTTCATTAGAGCCCATCGTCATTTTCATGATCAATAGACACTTTCTTACAAATATGCGACCTTAGGCCTCTAGTCTTAGGATACTAATTTATCCTTTTTAAAAGTTAATAATACGAGTTAACATTTAATATATTCATCAGCAACAACATGGTATACCATCATCGACATTTGAATCATCAACAACATATATCATATTATTGAATTTACTACTACTAACATTGAATTTATCGATTGACTTTTCAAAGTGAGCTATGTCATCCTTTAATCTTAGGTTTTCATGCTGCTACAACTTAAATTGTAATTCACCCAAGTGTAGGTTGTCTGCAAGTAATATACTCGTGAGTACGAGATCGATCCACGGAGAGGATGTTGTAAGTTTAATTTTAGCAATAATATATTATAGATGAAAATATTATTATAAAACTTCAAATACACAAATTATAAAATTGTCAAGGTTTCAAAGGTTCATTGTTGGTTTATTTAAGATTGCTAAATATAAATAAATAAAAGAAAATAAAAATAAACATAAAAGAACAATGAAATATTTAAACAAGTATATCATATAATATAGTTCCCACTATATTAATATCAACCGATATTTAATACATGGTACCCATAATATATATATAAATGCATAAATATAAATTGACATAAAAGTAAATGTTAGATCAAATCACAATATTTTATTTAGAACAACCGGCAGAGCCACGCTATAGTCTAAATAAAATATATGACTTTATGTTAGATGCGATAAAGTAAATGTTAGTTGCGAAAAAGTAAAAGTTAGATGCGAGAAAGTAAATGTTAGTTGCGGAAAAGTAAATGTTAGTTGCGATAAAGTAAAAGTTAGATGCGAGAAAGTAAATGTTAGTTCAAATCACAATATATTATTTAGAACAACCGACAGTGTCACGCTATCGTCTAAATAATATATATGACTTTATTATAAATAGATACATATATTTATAGTATATAATTATTGTAGTAATTATTGTATCATATTTGACAACAAATCAAGGTAACCACATTCAAGGTACCAAGCATTTGATGTAAATAGATAACAACAAATCATCCAAAATTATACCTACAAATAAAGATCAATTAGTAAAAATAAAAATAGAAAAGAAAAGAATATACAAAATATAGACAATCTTACTTGACCAACAATGAAACCTTTTCACCTTGACATAAATAGATTTAGCTTTCCATGAACATGAAACTCAAGAATAAAGATAAAAGAAATTTCATACTTGAACTTGAGAAACTTGCACACTCAAACTTTTATTCTCACACACACAATATTTATTTTACAAATGAAGAATTCTCTATACTCTTGCACACTACAAAGCTTATACAACACATCTATTTATAGGCCAAATGAGAGCAAGAGTCCAAGGCTCATTAAATGTGAAATAGTAAAGTTGGTGGGTGCTTGTCTTCTTGAATGTCAATACCATGACCCAACTTTAATTGACATGTTTGATGCCTTAGACCACCGATTCAGCCTTTCTTTTCAACATAGAACACGTAGGATATTTTGTGTAGATGTGTTTGGACAACTCATTCACCCCTTTTGGATAAAATATGAAATACTTATGATATTTTTACTCCAAGCTGGTCATAGTAAAAATAAATCTATCTCCATTTTGATATTTGATTATTTTGATCATCTTAATGAAGTTTTTGGAATTTCTTGTCTTCTACAAAGTTGAAGATGCCTCTTTTGTGATTCTACAGGTTTTGAGATTACTCCATTATGACCTCTGTAGCTTGAGTAATTTTATTTTTACCAAACCTGCGCAAACCGTAAGATACAACATTTTAGTAAAACATTTAAATATAAACACATAACACTAAAATAATACAACTTCATAATTTTAATTAAACTTAAAGTTTAAAACACACTTTTTAACATATAAATAATTACAAATTTTAAGTTTCATCACACCCCCAAACCGGCTAATTACTAGTCCCTTAGTAATAAAATATCATAAAATATCATAAAATCACAAGTTAGACTTTTATTCCTTAATATATATATTCAAATTTGCAAACTTTGAAATTTTAAAAACACACTTGTGAGGAGATCATATGTTTATTTATAAATCTCATTATCAACCAATATATTAATATGTAATTGGATGGGCTATACATATATATTTCACACAATATCAAAATATTAAATATATATAATTTTTTTTTTACATAAATATTTTCTAAAAACTTTGAGAATAATATAATTAAAAGGATAATAGAAATTATTTTCATAACATGTATATCATCAGGAATATTAATGTAAAAGTCTCAACTCCATATTCTCTCGGGTTAAAGTATTTTATATATAGCTGTTTTTCACTCATGGAGTTGGAAGAAAATTATACACTCTTTGAAAATGGCTAGTAAAGCAGACAATCAAATAACCTAATATTGAAAATAAGATAGGATGATTTACAAAGAATAAACCCATTTTTTTTGTTTTTTGTTTTGTTTTTTTGTTTTTTTTTTTATGCTTGGCTGCAAAATTGTTTTTACATAATCAAATACCTCCAATAAACTTTGAAAATGTAACATTTTTTTTTCAAATTTTATTTATTTTTTTAATTTTTTATGAGGTAAATCTATTACATTAATAATTATAGTAGAGATATTAATACTCTACATCTTTACAATCAAACTTCAAACAACTTTGCAGCCAATTTTCATTTTTCTTTTTTTTTTCTTTTTTTTTTTCAATATGGGTTTAATCTAGTAATCAACCATTTCTTAATAATCAATAAAATCTTATAAGTTGTTTTCTCAATTCTTAATCCTCACTCACAAAATTTATGTGAGTAACTATTGCACTTTTACAAATTAATTCCCTCAATTATACATGTTATTATTTATTCAATCAATATCACTTTAATTATATACTCATAAAAGTTTTAGAAAATATGTATTTGAAAACACACAATTATATATTATTTATAACTTATATCCCATCAATTATATATTTTTTATTAAATTGATAAAAAGAAGAATAAATAAACATCTATACAAAAAGACTTCATTTTCTTAGTAGTTTGCAATTTAAATATATACGGAATATTAAAATCTAATCTATTGTGATAAAATGATAAATAAAAACTAATGCGTGTCAGGAGTTTTTGACTCCTTACTCTGCCATTGAAAAAGAAAAATAAATATTATTATAAAAATATATTTTTTTAAAAAAAATTTTAAATTTTTTTTTTTTTTTTTTTTTAGAGATAAACCCTCCCCCAAACCTGAATATGACATTGTTTTTAATTTTTTTTTTTTTTAAAGAAAAATAAAGAGTACATGATGAAAGAGATATCACTTGGAATTATTGAAGATGAGGAACAAACACAAACCATTTCATGACATGTTGAATCAATGATCCAGTTTTCTTTTCTTACTGGTTGGTTGAGACCAATTGATCTTTGTTATAGCTGAATCAGGTTGATGAACAAAAGCTTGGAGATCATCAATTAATTGGTCTTCATTCGAAGCAGAGATGAGCATCCTTCGTGAATTTTCTGAAATAAAATTTTGTTCCACGACTACATCGAGAAAAGTCAACAAACCATCATAATAGTTATTGATATTCAACAAGCCAATAGGTTTATTATGGATATTAAGTTGTGCCCAAGAAACAACATGAAAAATTTCTTCTAAAGTACCAAAACCACCAGGTAAGGCAATAAAAGCATCAGAATTTTCTATCATTTTAGTTATTCTCTCGTACATTGATGAAACTTTCAACTCTTCCCCAACCGTAACACCTGTAATATTTCCTTCAGCTAAAGCTGTAGGAATAATACCCAAAACCTGACTACCTCCAGATGAGCTGCTGTTGAAATAGATCTCATTAACCCAATATTGCTTCCTCCGTAAACCAAGTGAATTTTTCTCTCTACTAACTTTTTTCCAAGATTAATTGTTGCATCAACAAATATTTCATTCTTTCCAGTATTAGAACCACAAAAGACACAAATATTTTTCAATTTTTGTGAAGAAGATCCTGTCATGTTTTTTTCTTTTCTTTTAAAAAATATAGAGAGAGTTGAGTGATTTTATAAGGAAAACAAGGAATAAGACAGAAATAGGAATACAGATGTGAACAAAATGATAAAAATAGTAAAAAAAAAATAATATATAATAATAACATGCATGCGTATAAACAGTGATGTGATTGTGGCTCACAGTGTTCCTTCAATATTTATGAGTCGAGGGTTGGCTTACCATCCAATTTTCTTATAAATTGGCAAATAGGGTCTTTTTTAGTCAGATTCCCAAGACCATCACCATGACGCTGCGCTTGGAATAATTTCCATAAACGGAGAAGTTGACCTTGTACATCTCCACTAGAATGCGTCTCAAGAGTCAATGAGATATCATCCAATGACTCTTTACTCAGCCCATTCTTAATGAAATCAATTTTATCTTCTCTATTTGTGGAAACATATCCCAAAGATCTGCATTGTCTATTACAAGTCCATCTGGCACAATTATGACAAACATCTAACCTTTTAGCCCTTCTTTTCTTCGCATAGGTACTTTTTCCTAGTCCAGACATATTTCGAACAAGTAAGAATTTTGGAACTTCACCACCTAATCGAACCTTGGCTTCAATTATAAGACGAATATCCTCCGGGATTCCTTTTTGCATAAGCATTCTCAATCTTTCACATCTGCCTTCATAAATCATTCTCAGAACTTTTTTAGAAACAGATGGAAAATATTTACCAAGTTTTTTGATAGCTTCATCCATAATATATATTTATATATATATATTCAATTATTTTGGGAAATTGAAATAAAACCGACTGAAAGTAGTCACGGAGTACCGTTATCCGCCACTTAACCGGGAAGTGAACTCAATTCTGCAAAAATAAAAAATATAAGTAACAATTAAGTTGGATCATATAAAGGCATAAACTCTTCATTAAGAACTTCATTTTCTATAAACGGTTTAAGTCTTTGCCCATTAACTTTAAATACATTATTATTTTTAGGATTTTCAACATCAACAGCACCATGAGGATAGACAAATTTAACAATAAATGGTCCAGACCATCGCGATCTAAGTTTTCCTGGAAACAAATGCAAGCGAGAATTATAAAGTAAAACTTTTTGTCCGATTTCAAAAGATTTTCTCATAATATTTTATCATGAAATGCTTTTGTTTTATCTTTATAAATCTTTGCATTTTCATATGCATCATTTCTTAATTCTTCTAGTTCATTTAATTGCAATTTTCTTGATTTAGATGCATCATCTAAATTAGTATTAAACGTTTTAATTGCCCAATAAGCTTTATGTTCAATTTCAACAGGTAAATGACAATGCTTTCCAAAAACTAATCTATATGGTGACATCCCCAATGATGTTTTAAATGCAGTTCTATATGCCCATAATGCATCACTTAATCTTAAAGACCAATCTTTTCGATTTGGATTGACTGTTTTTTCCAAAATTTGTTTTATTTCTTTATTTGCAAGTTCAACCTGACCATTCGTTTGAGGGTGATATGGAGTAGAGACTTTATGTGTAATACCATATTTTCTTAACAACGAAGAAAATGATTTATTTATAAAATTACTTCCCTCATCACTTATTATAGCTCTAGGTATTCCAAATCGACTAAAAATATTTTCTTTCAAAAATTTTATCACAACTTTATGATCATTAGTTCTACATGCAATTGCTTCAATCCATTTTGAAACATAATCGACAGCTACTAAAATATAAGTGAATCCAAAAGATAATGGAAATGGACCCATAAAATCTATTCCCCAACTGTCAAATATTTCAATAATCATGATTGGATTTAAAGGCATCATGTTTCGTTTTGAAATTGAACCCATTTTCTGACAATTTTCACAAGATTTGCAAAATGAATGTGTATCTTTGAATAAAGAAGGCCAATAAAATCCACATTGAAAGATTTTTGCAGCTGTTTTCTTTGACGAAAAATGACCTCCACATGCCTCAGAATGACAAAATTTAATGACACTACTTACCTCATTGTCGGGTATGCATCGTCGAAAAATTTGATCAGGACAATACTTAAACAAATAAGGATCATCCCAATAAAATTTTTTGACCTCTTTCAAGAATTTATTTTTATCTTGTGAACTCCAATGAGAAGGCATTTTATTTGTCACAAGAAAATTTACAATATTAGCAAACCAAGGCATAGTAGTAGCATAAAATAGTTGATCATCCGGAAAATTTTCATTTATTGGTATTTCATTTTGAGATGATTCAGAAATTATTCTTGATAAATGATCGGCTACTACATTTTCTTTTCCTTTTTTATCTTTTATTACAAGATCAAATTCTTGTAACAACAAAATCCATCTTATTAATCTCGGCTTAGCATCTTGATTATTTGATAAATATTTTATGGCAGAATGATCAGTGTAAACAATAGTAGTAGAACCAATTAAATAGGATCGAAATTTATCTAATGCAAACACTACTGAAAGTAATTCTTTTTCAGTTGTTGAATAATTGATTTGAGCACTATTTAAGGTTCTACTTGCATAATAGATCACATAAGGTTTACCTTCTTTTCTTTGTCCTAACACGGCTCCTACAGCATAATCACTTGCATCACACATTAATTCAAATGGTAAAGACCAATCAGGAGGTTGTAAAATAGGTGATGTAGTTAAAAGATTAATTATCTTTTTAAAAGCAGTTTCACATTCTTGAGTCCATTCAAATTGTGCATCTTTTGTTAAAAGATTTGAAATTGGTTTCGATATTATGCTAAAATTTTTTATAAATCTTCTATAAAATCCCGCATGACCCAAAAATGATCGAATTTCTTTGATCGTGTTTGGTGATGGTAGATTAGCAATAACATCAACCTTAGCTTTATCAACTTCAATTCCTTTTTCAGATATGACATGCCCTAACACAATTCCGGATTTAACCATGTAGTGACATTTTTCCCAATTTAAAACAAGATTTTTTTCTTCACATCTTTTTAAAACTTCTTCCAAATTTTTAAGACAGTTTTCAAATGAGTTTCCAAAAACAGTTATATCATCCATAAAAACATCCACAAATTCTTCAATCATGTCACTAAAAATACTTAGCATGCATCTTTGAAAAGTAGTCGGGGCATTACATAAACCAAATGGCATTCTTTTAAAAGCAAAAGTTCCGAACGGACAAGTGAAAGTAGTTTTTTCTTGATCTTCTAATGATATTGGTATTTGATAATACCCCGAATACCCATCAAGAAAACAATAATAAGGATTACCTGCCACTTTCTCTAAAATTTGATCTAAAAATGGTAACGGAAAGTGATCTTTTCTAGTTGCATCATTTAATTTTCTATAATCAATGCACATACGCCAACTAGATGGAATCCTAGCTTGTAATAATTCTCCCTTTTCATTTTTTATAACAGTGATGCCTGATTTTTTTGGTACTACTTGTGTTGGACTTACCCATTTACTATCCGAGATTGGATAAATAATTCCGGCATCTAATAGTTTTAAAACTTCATTTTTAACAACTTCTTTCATGTGTGGATTTAATCTTCTTTGTGGTTGTTGATATGTTTTAGCATTTTCTTCCAAGTGAATTCTATGTGTGCAGATTAAAGGATTTATACCTTTTATATCTTGCAAAGTCCATCCAATTGCATTTTTGTGTTTTTTAAGTAGTGTTATTACATCTTCTTCTTGTTTTGGTAAGAGGGTAGAAGATATTACAATAGGATATGTTTGATTTTCACCAAGAAAAGCATATTTTAGTTCTATTGGCAAGGGTTTTAATTCAAGTTTTGGATGATCATTTTCTTTTACTTCTTCAAGTTCATTAATTTCTTCAAATAACTTTGATTTAAAAACATTTTTTGAATCAAAACTTTCCACTAAACAAACTTCAGATTGTTGATTTAAGTTTTCTTGGTGTATATTTTCTTCCACAATTGTTTCTATTGCATTATCATCTTCATCTTCATTAATACTTGGTTGTTTACATAAATTGAACACATTAAGTTCTAAAGTCATATTTCCAAAAGACAATTTCATTATTCCATTTCGACAATTAATTAAAGCATTTGAAGTTGCTAGAAATGGACGTCCCAATATTACTGGAATTTCGTTATGTACTTCTATTGGTTGTGTATCTAAGACAATAAAATCCACAGGATATATGAATTTATCGACTTGAACTAACACATCTTCTACGATACCTCTAGGTATTTTGATTGACCTATCGGCTAGTAAAAGAGTAACAGATGTAGGTTTTAAATCTCCCAACTTAAGCTTTTCATAAACTGAATAAGGAATTAAATTCACACTTGCTCCCAAATCTAACAAAGCTTTTTTAATTTTATTTTTTCCAATAATACATGAAATTGTTGGACAACCGGGATCTTTATATTTCAAGGTAGAATTATTTTGAATAATAGAACTTACTTGCTCCGTTAAGAATGCTTTCTTCTTTACATGCAATTTTCTTTTTACAGTACATAAATCTTTTAAAAACTTTGCATAAGAAGGCACTTGTTTAATAGCATCTAATAATGGAATATTTATTTTTACTTGTTTAAAAACTTCATAAATATCATAATCATTTTTTTGTTTTTTTATTATTTACTAATGCATGAGGAAAAGGAACATGTTTATTTATTTTATCATCAATTTTCTTATTTTTAGGACTCAAAGCATCATCTTTCTCAAAAGTATCAGGATTTGAATCCTTACTCTTTGAGTTTAATTGATCTTTGTTTTCATCACTATATGGATCATTAACTATTTTACCACTTCTAAGAGTAATAATAGATTTTACTTGATCAAATTTTTCTTGATTTTGATTTTTAGGATTAGGTTGTGGTTGAGATGGAAATTTTCCTTTTTCATGAATATTAAGTGCAGATGCAAATTTGCAAGAGTTTCTTTCAAATCATTCATAGATTGAATGTTTTGAATATTGATAGACTCTTGCTTTTGAATGTATGCATGAATTTCATCTTCAAAATTTTTTCTTGGAGGTGGGATATAAGGAGCATAACCTTGATGATTTTGGTTATTTGGAAAAGGTTGTTGTGAAGGTTGTGCATTATTATCGTTCCTCCAACTAAAATTGGGATGATTTCTCCAACCAGGATTGTATGTTTGTGAAAAAGGATCTAATGTTGGTTTTTTAAAATTGTTAACATAATTGGCTTGTTCATGGAGACATTCTTTAAATGAAGGCAAAGTAGGACAATTTTTTGTAAGATGATCATGTGTGTCACATATATGACAAACAATTTCTTGAACACTTTTTAATTGATCACTCTTTTTCATTTCTAATGACTCGATTTTTTTTGCTAAAGATGCAAGTTTAGCTTGAACATCTACATCATCTTTAAGATGATAAATACCACCCCCATTTGTTGAATTATTGGTTTTACTTGGTGGTTCAATTGAGCCTATATTATCCCAATTTTGAGCATTTTCTGCTAATGACTCCAAATATTCCATAGCTTCATTTGGGTTTTTATCTTCAAAAGTTCCATTACACATGAATTCTATCATTTGCCTATCTTTAGGTATTAAACCTTCATAAAAGTGAGAAACTATTCTCCATATTTCAAAACCATGATGTGGGCATGTATTAAGTAACTCTTTATATCTATCCCAACATTGATAAAATGTTTCCCCTTGTTTTTGAGAAAAAGTTGTAATTTGTCTTTTAAAAGAGTTTGTTCTATGGGCAGGAAAAAACTTTTTTAGAAATTGTTGTTGCATTTCTTCCCATGATCTTATTGAACTTGATCTCAAATTTTGCAACCATGTTTTAGCTTTATCTTTTAAGGAAAAAGGAAAAAGCTTTAATCGAACAGTATCCATGCTACAATTTTGATCATTATAAGTGTTGCAAACCTCCTCAAATTCTCTTAAATGCAAATATGGATTTTCAGAATCTAAGCCATGAAAATTTGGTAAAAGTTGAATGACTTGTGGCTTAAAATTGAAATTAGATGCATCAGGAGGAAAAACTAAACAAGATGGTGTACTAGTTCTTATTGGATTCATATGGTGCCTAAGTGTTCTTGGTTGTTCATGTTCTTGATGATGATTATTATTATTATTATCATCTTGATTATTAGAATTATCGTCCATGTTTAAAATATTTTCAGTTACTCGAACAAGTCTACCACTTTGTTTACGACTCCAAACAATCATACAATTAAAAACAACATACTATTTACATAATAACAAAATTAAACTAAATTTATACCTCCCCGGCAACGGCGCCAAAAACTTGCTACAACTTAAATTGTAATTCACCCAAGTGTAGGTTGTCTGCAAGTAATATACTCGTGAGTACGAGATCGATCCACGGAGAGGATGTTGTAAGTTTAATTTTAGCAATAATATATTATAGATGAAAATATTATTATAAAACTTCAAATACACAAATTATAAAATTGTCAAGGTTTCAAAGGTTCATTGTTGGTTTATTTAAGATTGCTAAATATAAATAAATAAAAGAAAATAAAAATAAACATAAAAGAACAATGAAATATTTAAACAAGTATATCATATAATATAGTTCCCACTATATTAATATCAACCGATATTTAATACATGGTACCCATAATATATATATAAATGCATAAATATAAATTGACATAAAAGTAAATGTTAGATCAAATCACAATATTTTATTTAGAACAACCGGCAGAGCCACGCTATAGTCTAAATAAAATATATGACTTTATGTTAGATGCGATAAAGTAAATGTTAGTTGCGGAAAAGTAAATGTTAGTTGCGATAAAGTAAAAGTTAGATGCGAGAAAGTAAATGTTAGTTCAAATCACAATATATTATTTAGAACAACCGACAGTGTCACGCTATCGTCTAAATAATATATATGACTTTATTATAAATAGATACATATATTTATAGTATATATTTATTGTAGTAATTATTGTATCATATTTGACAACAAATCAAGGTAACCACATTCAAGGTACCAAGCATTTGATGTAAATAGATAACAACAAATCATCAAAAATTATACCTACAAATAAAGACCAATTAGTAAAAATAAAAATAGAAAAGAAAAGAATATACAAAATATAGACAATCTTACTTGACCAACAATGAAACCTTTTCACCTTGACATAAATAGATTTAGCTTTCCATGAACATGAAACTCAAGAATAAAGATAAAAGAAATTTCATACTTGAACTTGAGAAACTTGCACACTCAAACTTTTATTCTCACACACACAATATTTATTTTACAAATGAAGAATTCTCTACACTCTTGCACACTACAAAGCTTATACAACACATCTATTTATAGGCCAAATGAGAGCAAGAGTCCAAGGCTCATTAAATGTGAAATAGTAAAGTTGGTGGGTGCTTGTCTCCTTGAATGTCAATACCATGACCCAACTTTAATTGGCATGTTTGATGCCTTAGACCACCGATTCAGCCTTTCTTTTCAACATAGAACACGTAGGATATTTTGTGTAGATGTGTTTGGACAACTCATTCACCCCTTGTGGATAAAATATGAAATACTTATGATATTTTTACTCCAAGCTGGTCATAGTAAAAGTAAATCTATCTCCATTTTGATGTTTGATTATTTTGATCATCTTAATGAAGTTTTTGGAATTTCTTGTCTTCTACAAAGTTGAAGATGCCTCTTTTGTGATTCTATAGGTTTTGAGATTACTCCATTATGACCTCTGTAGCTTGAGTAATTTTATTTTTACCAAACCTGCGCAAACCATAAAATACAACATTTTAGTAAAACATTTAAATATAAACACATAACACTAAAATAATACAACTTCATAATTTTAATTAAACTTAAAGTTTAAAACACACTTTTTAACATATAAATAATTACAAATTTTAAGTTTCATCACATGCTCCTTAGATTCTAATTCATTTTTGAGATTTGTATTTTCTTTTCTAAGTGATTTAGTCATGTCAAACATAAGTTTATATGCATGTATTAATTTATCATAAGAAGGTACCTCATCATCGTTGTCGGAGAAGATTTCATCATGCCTAGCCATGAGGAAGATGTTGGCTTCCTCCTCTTCATCATCACTGACGCTCCAAGTTGCTATGAGGGTTTTCTTCTTGCCTTTGTCAACCTTCTTCTTGAGGGGACAATCGTTTGCATAGTGACCTTGCTGTTGACAGTTGTAGCATGTCACTTCTTTGTCCGACTTCTTTTCCTTTTTGAACTTTTTTCCTCACATGAATCTTTTGAATTGTCTTGCAAAGAGCGCCATGTCATCATCATTTTCTTCTTCAACTTGGCTGGTTAAGGCAATCCCCTTTGCCTTGATCTTCTCATCTTCCTTCTTCACTTCTTTCCTTGTAGTGTTAAAAATATTCATATTTCTATATGCATATGCATGTCCTATCTTATGCCTAAAACAAAATGTAAAATAAAAATAAAATGCAGTCACAAGAACATGATATGTTTATAAGTGTAGTGTTGTCTTCCATGTTGGCACATCTCCAGCAACAGACTAGTTTTCAAAAAGTTATTTTTAATTTCCACAGTTAATTAGCCTTAAACAATTGCAAGTACTCCAGATGTGATAGCATGTACACTAGAAGATCTTCTATGTACTCTCCTTGGTAGTTTTTTTCATTTTCTTCTGATGTTTATCAAGCTTGTTATTCATGACATTAGTCAACAATATTTAGATAAATTTTCACAATTAATTTGTATAAAGACTTTTTACATGGGATAAGATCATGTAGTACACGAACATCCCTCAATTACCTGGTGGTATAGTCAAAGTTCATAAATAAGAAAAAGTGTGTTAAAAATATTAGTCACAGAAAACTTAGTGTCAACTAGTTTATTGCAACAGAGAGTAAAAACATTACACATAACAAAATGAATGAATGCAATATGCCTAATGTCCTAAAAATGTACATGCATGTGACGTGTTGTCCCTTGTGTTGTAACACCAGAGACAACATCAATTAATATTTATAATTCACACATATTGAGAGAATTCCTAAGGTTCTAAAGTCCTTCGAAGTTTAAAGCCTTAGTGAATATAACTAACAGTTGGTTATTAGTTCCAACAAACTCCACTCGAATCATAAATTTTTCTACAAAATCTTGAATAAAAAAAAGTCGAATGTCAATGTGTTTTGTGCGAGAGTGTTGAACTGGGTTATTTGATATGTCAATCGAACTCGAATTATCATAAAACAATGGGGAGCTCACTTTTAAATCCATAATATTCTATCTTTTCGTTAATCCAAAGAAGTTGTGAAAAACCACTTCCGGCTATCACAGATTCAAATTCAGTAGTCGAAAGTGACACACAATTTTGTTTAAGACTATACCATGACACCAAATTTTTTCCAAGTTAAAAAACCCTCCCGTAGTGATTTTTCTATCATTCAAATCCGCATAACAATTAGCATCACTAAAAAAAATGAGATTTGTATTAGTTTCCTTTGTGTACCACAATCTCAAATCCAAGGTACCAGATATGTATCTTAGTATACGTTTAACATCTTTCAAATGTGTGACATTCGGATCAGATTGGTACCTAGCACATAAACACACACTAAACATGATATCAGAGCGAGTTGTAGTTAAGTACATGGTGTTGAAAACACCAGCCACAACATCATCCTTGCCAAATTTTTCATTAGAGCCCATCGTCATTTTCATGATCAATAGACACATTCTTACAAATATGCGACCTTAGGCCTCTAGTCTTAGGATACTAATTTATCCTTTTTAAAAGTTAATCATACGAGTTAACATTTAATATATTCATCAGCAACAACATGGTATACCATCATCG
The DNA here is from genome assembly GCF_033568475.1 of Henckelia pumila. NCBI lineage: Eukaryota > Viridiplantae > Streptophyta > Magnoliopsida > Lamiales > Gesneriaceae > Henckelia > Henckelia pumila. Next base: position 233,451,673 of record NC_133123.1, read on the forward strand.
ACATTTGAATCATCAACAACATATATCATATTATTTAATTTACTACTACTAACATTGAATTTATCGATTGACTTTTCAAAGTGAGCTATGTCATCCTTTAATCTTAGGTTTTCATGCTCCTTAGATTCTAATTCATTTTTGAGATTTGTATTTTCTTTTCTAAGTGATTTAGTCATGTCAAACATAAGTTTATATGCATGTATTAATTTATCGTAAGAAGGTACCTCATCATCGTCGTCGGAGAAGATTTCATCATCCCTAGCCATGAGGAAGATATTGGCTTCCTCCTCTTCATCATCACTGACGCTCCAAGTTGCTATGAGGGTTTTTTTCTTGCCTTTGTCAACCTTCTTCTTGAGGGGACAATCGTTTGCATAGTGACCTTGCTGTTGACAGTTGTAGCATGTCACTTCTTTGTCCGACTTCTTTTCCTTTTTGAACTTTTTTCCTCACATGAATCTTTTGAATTGTCTTGCAAAGAGCGCCATGTCATCATCATTTTTTTCAACTTGGCTGGATAAGGCAATCCCCTTTGCCTTGATCTTCTCATCTTCCTTCTTCACTTCTTTCCTTGTAGTGTTAAAAATATTCATATTTCTATATGCATATGCATGTCCTATCTTATGCCTAAAACAAAATGTAAAATAAAAATAAAATGCAGTCACAAGAACATGATATGTTTATAAGTGTAGTGTTGTCTTCCATGTTGGCACATCTCCAGCAACAGACTAGTTTTCAAAAAGTTATTTTTAATTTCCACAGTTAATTAGCCTTAAACAATTGCAAGTACTCCAGATGTGATAGCATGTACACTAGAAGATCTTCTATGTACTCTCCTTAGTAGTTTTTTTCATTTTCTTCTGATGTTTATCAAGCTTGTTATTCACGACATTAGTCAACAATATTTAGATAAATTTTCACAATTAATTTGTATAAAGACTTTTTACATGGGATAAGATCATGTAGTACACGAACATCCCTCAATTACCTGGTGGTATAGTCAAAGTTCATAAATAAGGAAAAGTGTGTTAAAAATATTAGTCACAGAAAACTTAGTGTCAACTAGTTGATTGCAACAGAGAGTAAAAACATTACACATAACAAAATGAATGAATGCAATATGCCTAATGTCCTAAAAATGTACATGCATTTGACGTGTTGTCCCTTGTGTTGTAACACCAGAGACAACATCAATTAATATTTATAATTCACACATATTGAGAGAATTCCTAAGGTTCTAAAGTCCCTCGAAGTTTAAAGCCTTAGTGAATATAACTAACAGTTGGTTATTAGTTCCAACAAACTCCACTCGAATCATAAATTTTTCTACAAAATCTTGAATAAAAAGATGTCGAATGTCAATGTGTTTTGTGCGAGAGTGTTGAACAGGGTTATTTGATATGTCAATCGAACTCGAATTATCATAAAACAATGGGGAGCTCACTTTTAAATCCATAATATTCTATCTTTTCGTTAATCCAAAGAAGTTGTGAAAAACCACTTCCGGCTATCACAGATTCAAATTCAGTAGTCGAAAGTGACACACAATTTTGTTTAAGACTATACCATGACACCAAATTTTTTCCAAGTTAAAAAACCCTTTCATAGTGATTTTTCTATCATTCAAATCCGCATCTCAATTAGCATCACTAAAAAAAATGAGATTGGTATTAGTTTCCTTTGTGTACCACAATCTCAAATCCAAGGTACCAGATATGTATCTTAGTATATGTTTAACAACTTTCAAATGTGTGACATTCGGATCAGATTGGTACCTAGCACATAAACACACACTAAACATGATATCAGAGCGAGTTGTAGTTAAGTACATGGTGTTGAAAACACCAGCCACAACATCATCCTTGCCGAATTTTTCATTAGAGCCCATCGTCATTTTCATGATCAATAGACACATTCTTACAAATATGCGACCTTAGGCCTCTAGTCTTAGGATACTAATTTATCCTTTTTAAAAGTTAATCATACGATTTAACATTTAATATATTCATCAGCAACAACATGGTATACCTTTATCGACATTTGAATCATCAACAACATATATCATATTATGCAACTCATTATCGTTATCCCAAAAATAAAGCTAAAAATATCTGAGCCCGTCCTTTGTGGGGACAATAGGAGACGATGAATAACACTTTCCCTGGTACGCGAAACATATACACCCCACGATTCAACGAAGCAAGATTCTTATAAATTTGAATGCCGAAATAAGTTTATGAAAATATACAATCATACAACCAGATACTTCGACGCAATAAATATCAAGGGACACCACATTTTTAAAAAAATCTAGAAAAATCATTGGAGTAACCGATAAGGACCAGCATAATTTTGCTAGAAGCCCAACAAAACGATGGAGGTTCATAAGAAAACCTATGGGAACGACAAAAAAACACGATTGGATCAATGCAAGTACGTGTAAGAAGTCCAAGTCCACCAGATTTGTCAAGAAAAAATATTTAATCAACAATATAAGAAAAGATAAAATTCGTATACATCTTTCACATTTCAGAATAATTGAAGAAGATAAATCATAAATGAAATCTCTTGTTGACAAAAATATACATAATCATAGTTTAAAAGTTATGCTTGATTGGCAGACAATTAGCTTTGTAAATTGATCTTGCTTTTGATATGATTCTCTAATCAATCGTGCCTTGATCTTCAGGATTATTATTCTTGATATTCATCCCCGTTTTCGGTTCAAAATCTCACAAATCAGTTTTTTTTTTTATTTAACATTTTTATCTTATTTGAACAATGTAAAATAATATAATTATTATGTATCTTTCTATTTATAAATTTTACCGTTGGACACGAGAAAAGCTTGCAACTTTGTTGAGAATAATCATTCTGTACAAGCATAACCAACCAAGATGAAAAATCATCATTTATCCATATAAAAGATAACTGGGATGAAAGAACAAATTAAGCAATATGATGTGAAACTTTATTTGCTTCTTTGCGGATGTAACCAATCTTAAAGATTACTCGCTCTTTCATAATTGAAACTATTTCATCTGTGCATACTCCAACATAGCCAAGATTTTCCCTATTGGTAGTGACTTCCTGCACTGCCAAAAGCGAATCCGATTCAATCTTAACATGACTGAAATTTTTTTCATATAGAAGATTAGTACCTTCCCTGATTTCCAAAAGCTCACCATGGACAACAGAAATAGGCTGATTGATTTTCTTACCAAAGGCCAACAGTAATCTTTCTTGATTATCCCAAAAAACACCCCCATTACTATATTGATTCTTTTCCAAGTTGACATCAGCATCTATATTAAGCTTCAAGGAATTTTGGCTCAGCGCTAACCAACTCCTTACTATACTAACCCCTTCCAAAACCAAAACTTATCTGTCAAGTTCACTAGCATTGCGAAAGTCAGAGAGAAAATTCAAGCTCCATCCCAAGTTGTCTCTGATTGGGCCCCTTTTGTTCCCATGCAAATAATTTTTTTTAGATCTCCATAAAGCCCATGCATACACGACAATGCATTCAAAATCCTCTTTGATTAACCTTTCCTTTATCCTTAACATAAATCCATGTTGCAGGCCCATTGACTTTCACGTTTTAGACTAGTAAAAGGAATGGATTTCAGTAGGTGTCTAATAGCCCTTCAGTAAAACAGAGCATGACATGTTGAATCATAAGAAAATCTACATAATTCACATGCCTCACTAACTGGAATGTGGTGTCGATCCAAATTATAATTCGATGCAATACAATCATGCAAGACTCTCCACCAAAATAATCGTACTTTGGGCGGAATTGAGAGACTCCAGAGAAAAGACCACCATTTTCATTTGGATTTACCTGCTGGTTTTCAAGGGCTACATACAGACCACGTTGATACAGACACCCATTTTCACGGAATACTTACCCTCCGCATCAAACCGCCAAAAAGTGCGTCCCTTCTAAAGATGAGGGGCAGGGGGATTTTAGCCATTTCCCCCTCTACATAAGGATTAAAACTTGCATCAATTAACTCAATATCCCAGGAGCCTTCTTTAATTAGAGAACTTACTGTTACCTCCCGATTTCAGGGTACTAATGAATTTTCCAGCCTAGTATACATGCTTGGAATCCATAAGTCATCAAAGATATTAATAGAATAACAATCCCCAACACGCCAGACCAGCCCACTAACAAGCATATCTTTACTCCAAAGCAACGACCTCCATATGTAAGATGGATTACTTCCCATCCCCGCTGTTAATATAGAACCATGCTTGAAATATCTACTTTTGAGAACTCGACTTATTAAAGAATCAGGCGATTGAATGATTCGCCATAACTGTTTTTCCAATAATGAGCCGTTGAACTCAACAAGACTCCTGAATCCCAGGCCACCCCTCATTTTCAGTTGACACAGGAAGTTCCAGGATTTCCAGTGCATTTTCCGTTTACCATCTTCCATACTCCCACCAGAAATCGCACATTCGCGCTCAATAGCCTCACAAACAAGGGTCGGGATCTTGAAACATGACGTAGCGTATGTAGAAATATCTTGAAGGATGGATTTTATCATAACTTCCTTTCCCCCTGACGAAAAACATTTGCTACTCGACCCCTAAATGCACTTGATCACTCTTTCCACTAGATATTTAAACTGTAATCTTTTGCTCCTCATGGACACTGTAGGCAGGCCCAAATATAAATCATGATGTTGTACTACTGGAATAGTGAAAATGCCATTCAAAGTCTCCATTTCCATAGGATTAGTATTGGGACTAAAATATAAAGCTTACTTGTCATAGTTCATGAGTTTCCCTGATGCATTCTCGCAAAACTGTAGACAATCTTTCACGCTAGCCCCAATATTCCATGGTTGCTCGAAAAAACAGAAAACTATCATCTTCAAAGAAGAGTTGAGAAATAAATGGACAGTAGCAGCAATCTTCACTCCCTTAAAGAAACCCTGCGTCTCGAAAGATTTGAGGAGGGCCGAGAGGCCTTGGGCACACAATACAAACAGATACGGGGATAAAGGATCACTTGACGCAGACCCCTAGTTGGAATTACTGGACCTGCAATTAACTCATTAACCTTGAAAGAGCGAGATACAAATTTAACACAATGCATGATCTTGTTGATCCACCTGATATCAAAACCCAATCGGCCCATTAGTGACCGAAGAAATACCCATTCCATTCGATCATAGGATTTGCTCATATCCAGCTTCAGAGCAGCATAACTAGTACGTCCAGATTTTCTATTGCTCATCCATTGTAAAACTTCAAACCCCACCATAATATTGTCAGTAATCAACCTACTTGGAATGAATGCACTCTTGAGTATCCTGAATTAGGTAAGATATGATAGGCCGAAAATGGTTAGTAAGGGCATGAACTACAATTTTGTAACATACATTGCAAAGACTGATTGGTCTAAAATCCTTTAAGAGCATCGGTGCTTGAATTTTAGGGATTAAAGTTACTGGTGTTGCATTCCAACCTTCAATAGAGCCACCATTATTGAGAACCCCCAGCACTGCAGATGTGACATCTGCCCTATCACATTCCAAAACTTCTCATAAAAAAGGGTGTACATACCATCAGGCCCAGGAGCCTTATCAGGATGCATATCAAATAGCGCCTTTCGGACCTCGGTTCTGTAAATGGAGAACAAAGAGATTGATTCATATGGCCAGTAACTACTGGAATTATTAATCCAGAACCTGTGACGTTTCAGCTGCAGAAGGATTAGAAGAAGAAAAAGATCTTTATTATAATACAATACAATAACTGCCATACCTTGATTATCCATACACCAATCACCATGACTTGAGATAAATCCAGATATAGTGCTCTGATTTTTTTGAAAAGAAGCATTATCATGGAAAAACCAGTATTTCGATCTCCATCTTTGAGCCAAGAAACTCTACTCCTTTGCCGCCAATACATTTCTTCCTTTGTGTCCAATGCCTCCACTTGCCCCTCAAGAATTTTAATCTACTAACCATTTGCCGACCATTGGGAATTAGTTTTTAGGTGGTTCAAAAGGGTTCTCTTAGTTTTAATTTTCCTTGGAATATTCCTGAAGTTGGAAGCATTCCACTATTTGAGTACCTCATTGCAAAACGAGATGCGCTCCAACAAGGATAGAGACTGGTCCAATGAACCCCAACCATGTTCTACCACCTCATCACAATCATCATTCATCAACCATCATCTCTCAAACCTGAAACTCGAACCAATCCCTCTACTTCCCGAATTGATGTGGGACTGCTCACCATAAATTTTCAAGCATATTGGTCTATGATCTGAGTGATAGTATTCTAGAGAGGTTGCTCGTGCTGCTGGAAACAACATTATCCATCCCACATTTCCAAAAAATCGATCCAACCTCTCAAAAATCACATGATTTGATTCTATTCTATTAACCCATGTGAAAAATTCACCCAAACAATGTATATCTTGAAGCTCACAAAGCTCGAGAATGTCTCAAAATGCTTGAAGCTGTGATGGTGATTTCCTGTTGCCACCATATTTTTCACTATCAAAACATATCTCGTTGAAATCCCCACCAACTAACCAAGGTATATCCCTTAACTCCATGCATGCCTTCAATTTGTGCAGTAAGTCCCACGAGAATCGACGTAGGGATGTGTCTGGATGGCCATAAAATCCTGTGAACCTCCATATAACATTGGCCTCCTGAACGATACAATCAATATGACAAGATTAGAATGATTAAATGGTCACCAAAGCTGGGTTTTTCCAAAACAATGCAAGTCCTCCACTTCTCCCATTGTAATTCACCATAAAACTCCCCGAAAAACCCAATCTAAATTTTCAACTTCTACAATTGACCTCTTTCATTTTTATTTCACTAAAAAATAAGAGAGTGGGACTCTTTTTGGCGATGAGTCGCCCCAACTCTCGGAATGCTCTTGGGATCCCAAGCCCTCGAGCATTCCAAATTATGAGATTCATAATAGTTGGCGGGGTTGCGATGCAACCTCCACCGTAAACTCCAAAGTATCGAGAGCAACATCACTGTCTTTGGCACGTTTCTTCATAGGACTAGAGGTCTCCTGAGACAAGGATTCAAAATCTGTCGGAAGTGGCCGCTTCGAACCCGTAAAAGAGTGAGATTCTATCACATTTGTTATCTCCTTTCCTTTCGCACGGGCCCTCATCTTCCAATTTTTAGAAATGCTAGAGTGACCGTGATCAGAACTCTCGCTATAAGCAACCAACCCACCCTTCTGCTTGTCAGGTTTATATGTAATAACTCCTGGATTGTCTTTACATATGATCACATGAGGACTAGGAGTTGTATCCTCGATGCTAATAAGTTTCTCGGACACTAACCCTTTAGTTAATGCATGCATCTCCCTCTCTTGTATAAAAACTTGACCATCAGCCTCTACAAATATCCGATTGTTACCTAGCTCATCAGATAACCTCGTTTGATCTCTCTGCTGGTTAACATTCTCCTTTGATGTCTCAGATTTCTTACCCGATCAGATTTCCTACCATTCCCAATGTTTCCTTTGCCTCCTCCAATATGTGATGAGGCTCTCAACCACACCCCAAATGCAAGTGTTAATTTATCAGCTGTATCATTGTTACGCCTTAAACGCATACAAATTTCATAGACGAGATCAATGTTTTTAATGCGATAACTTATCTTGTTTTGATAATTACAAAACTAGGTTATTATTTCTAATCGTTTAAAGTGATACTTTGCAGATTAGATTCTTATGAACAAATAAACTCATGTGCGGAATATTCTAACAATGGATTTGAGTAAAAGTAGCCAGCAAAATTATGGATCAGAAACTTGTGAAAATTATTGGGAATTTTTAATTAATCCAAATCCAATCTCCACCGGTCATAATAAAGTAATGTTTAAAGCTACGGTCCAAATTTTAGCTCAATCCAACGACTAGGTCATGAGAAATAAAATTTTCAAATGTGCCGCGCAGAACATGAAGAAAAAAGACGAAAAAGAAACTTCAGAAAATATTGGAAATGTTTGAAGTATTCAAATAAAATCTCCACCGTTCAAAATAAATTTTAGGATGTTTTAAAGTTGTTGTCCAAATTTTAGATCAATCCGACGGTTAGATAGTGAGATATGATTTTTTGAACATTGTCACAAAGTTTGCACTGTGAAAAACGGATGCAACGAACTGGCGAACGAACGCAAAGTTCTTAGTCAAAAATCATGATCCAAAATTTAAGGAAAAAATTCGTCCGACGAAAGCTGCAATGCGCCAAAGGGATGCAACGATGGCACGAACGGACGCAAGGTTCTGACCCGCTTTTTAACTATAAATAGATGCATTCCGAGGCCATTTCAAACACAACTCAAGCAATCTTCTCTTCTTTTTCTTCAAGTGTTCAATCAAGAGTTCCTATATATATTCTTTCAAATAAAGAGTCGATTGTAAAATTGTTTTGTGAGTTGTTAAGGCATCGTTGTATACTCGAGTGTGAAGCCCGAGTTGTTATTGTTTGTTGCGGCTATCTTTGGAGCCCTTAAGGCCAAGTGTATCGAGTTGTATCGGCGTGGCGATCGTGTTGTGTTGTACGGTTATTCTTGGAGCCATCAAGGCCAAGACGTTCGAAGTGCTAGTGGATCCTTGGTTAATCGACCTTAACCAAGAAGGGGAGACATAAAAGATTTATTGTCGAACTTCCATAAACATATCCTATCTCATTTATCGTTTTATTTACTTTACGCATTTATTTAACGCATTTATATTTGATTGTTTTAAGTCTTCCGCTTGCGTATTTTCATAATCGCTATAATTTTTGCTAAAGTTTCCAATAGAACCTAAATCCCCCCCCAATTAGGTTCTAACAAGTGGTATCAGAGCCACACTTTTGAAAAATTTCAAAAGGTTCTAATGGCAAATCTAGCGAGTGATTATGCTCAAGGGAAATCAATCAATTGTCCTCCTCTTTTCAACGACATAAACTACGGATATTGGAAAAATAGAATGTCCCTATATATACAATCCGTAGATTATGATATTTGGAAAGTGACGGTGAAATGTCCCTATACACCTATGGAAATAGTTGATGGAATTGAAGTTCCTAAGGGAATGGATGACTTTTCAAAAGAGGATATGAAATTAATTTCTCGAAATTCTAAAGCTATGAATATTTTGCATTATTCCCTAGATATGAACGAGTACAACCGGATCTCGATGTGCTCCTCCGCAAAATAAATATGGGACAAATTGAAAATATGCAACGAGGGAACCAAACAAGTCAAAGAGACAAAGATCGATCTACTATAACTCAAAAAATGAGACTTTCGAGATGGATCCCAATGAAGACGTGGATGCAATGTTCCAGAGGCTCACCCAAATTATAAACGAGCTATCCCAACTTGGAGAACAATATTCATCCAAGCAAGTTTGGAGGAGAGCTTTACGTGCCCTATCCAAGGAATGGGATGCAAAGAGAACGACCATCATTGAATCCAACAAAGGCGACACCGCTTCCTATGATCTTGATCAACTCCATGGGACTCTAAAAACTCATGAGTTAGAAGTGTCTATAAGGAAAGAAGTGAAGAAGGAAGATGAGAAGATCAAGGCAAAGAGGATTGCCTTATCCAGCCAAGTTGAAGAAGAAAATGATGATGACATGGCGCTCTTTGCAAGACATTTCAAAAAATTCATGCGAGGAAAAAAGTTCAAAAAGGAAAAGAAGTCGGACAAAGAAGTGACATGCTACAACTGTCAACAGCAAATTCACTATGCAAACGATTGTCCCCTCAAGAGGAAGGTTGACAAAGGCAAGAAGAAAACCCTCATAGCAACTTGGAGCGTCAGTGATGATGAAAAGGAGGAAGCCAATATCTTCCTCATGGCTAGGGATGATGACATCTTCTCCGACGACGATGATGAGGTACCTTCTTACGATGAATTAATACATGCATATAAACTTATGTTTGACATGACTAAATCACTTAAAAAAGAAAATACAAATCTCAAAAATGAATTATAATCTAAGGAGCATGAAAACCCAAGATTAAAGGATGACATAGCTCTCTTAGAAAAGTCAATCGATAAATTCAATGTTAGTAGTAGTAAATTAAATAATCTTATTAGCCTGCATAAATGTAGCTTTGATAAGGGTGGAATAGGGTATGGTAAGAAATCTATAGACTTTACTAGCCTTATTGCTAAAGCTAAAATGAGATCACCCCCTATATGCTCTTACTGTTGTAAAATAGGACATGCTAGACATAAATGTAGATCTTTAAAATATCAATATGATAAAAAGAGCTATATGAAATGGAGGTCTAAGAGTTCTTAACAACTCATCAGTCGGCATTATGAGAACATGATTCAAGGGAGTTCATCATAGATCGGTTTTGTAAGGCCCGGGATTAATTTGATATTAATCCAAATTTATTTAATTTTAATCCGAGTATATTTAATTTGAGAATATTTAGAGTTTCGATTTAAATTATAATATTCTTAAATTATTTAGGATTGAAATTGAATTAAAATAAGGGCCGAGGACCAAATTGCAATTATTGAAAAGATGAGGGATTAAAGTGCAATTTTGGTTGAAATTTATCAGATTATTGTGCATGTGCAACGTGTAAGACTCATATATTGTTCAGCATAATTCAGAATTCAAGAACAGAGCCTTCCTCCATCGTTTTTTCTTTGAAAGTTCGATTTTTGATTTGCCGTAACTTTTGAACCGGTTGTCCGATTTTGATTCCGTAAATTGTTCTGGAATCCTTACAACAAGGGCTTCGATTTAGTGTAAGTGTTTATATCTTTCAGTATGGTTTGAAGCTTGAAAGTTGATAGATATCAGATGTTGATTTTTCGATTATGTTTATCGACGTTTATGCGATTCTATATCGAAACCGGATTGATGAGTTTGTGCTATTCATATCCAATCTTGATTTCAGCATGTTAATCGATTTTTATAGCTATTGAGATGAATTTTTGAATGATATATCAGCTGGTTTTCTTGATTGAGAAAACGTACATATGGTTTGAATAAAAGAAAAGGTTTCGGGATTACGTCGGTTACCGATTGTCAATCGCTACGCCGTTTAATCGAGTTTTTGGCCTGTTTTGTTATTCGATCGCTACGCTGAACAATTATCTTGACAATGTGAATGTTATGGAATTTTATTCTTCCGTTTCAGTCGAGTTTGGAAGGCCAACGACTCGAGACAACAACTTTGAACCAAAGAAGTTGGATTGAGGTTTGAAATGCGATTGATTGATGAATTCTTGATGGTTTTGACTCGTTTTTGAAACGATAGATTGAAATGAAGTTTGATATATGTATTTTGATTGTATCTTTCAGATTTGAAGAGTTCAGAATCAAAATAAACGAAGGTATAATGACGACATCGCGAAGTAGGAACTTTGAAACTCAAGAACGATTATCTTTGAGTTGGCCCGCAAAAATCACATACTTGTTTATGTTTTGATTTGATTGTGATGTTGTCGATCTATCACAGGTAGTGGATCTTTATATTCGAGTTGATATGATGCTATATTGAATTGATTCTGTGAGACCTCGGTTCTAAACGACAAATAAAGGAGTAATTCAATAAGTAAATTAAAAGCCAAGAGCATTTTTTTTTTCAAAAGGGGACGCGCGAAGGCGCAGCTTGAGGCGCGGGCGCGCATGGCGTCCTGCCCAAGCCTTTGCGTGGGCGCGCCACCCGAGGCGCGGGCGCGCCTGAAGCTCTGCCCAAAACTTCCGAAACGAAATGTGGGACGCGCGGGCGCGCCACCCTAGGCGCGGGCGCGCATGGCCTGCTGAATTGGCTCAAAACAAGCCTCCAAAAGTGCAATAACATAACCAAAAGAACTCTAACATGATCCAACAAATATATATCCAACAAATAGCATTTAAATACATAAAAGTGAAGAAGACGCTTCGATGCTAGCTATTACAAGCCGAATACAGAATACAAGAGTTCTAACCACAAGCAAGACCACTTCCAATCCAAGTTCAAGTTCTTAACATGCTTCAAAAAATAAGCTAGATTGTCATGCTAACAAGACTTCTAAACCGAGTCTCACTTCTACATTATTCCCTCAAAGCTAACCATGCCTCTTCTGACTGGATCCTGCCCCACCTGATGCCAAGTACACATACAAAACAAAGCAACAGCCGGATAACCGGTGAGAATGATAATCCCAGTAAAAGAAACATAACAAGTAATACAACAATAATCATGCTTTCAAGACAACGACGAAATCCATGACAACGTAATGAGATGCATGTCTTTAAACCGGGATATCAAATCTGATAAACGAGGAATTGCTGCTGTGCTTTTGGGATCCCGAGGGTGAGATTACGTAACGACTCATCGACTCACCCAATCGAGGTGGTGCCACGTATCCCACTCCTCTAGACTTTGAGCAACTATAATGAGTATGCTAGCACTAGGCGAAACGACTACGACCTAGGCCACTCAATCATAGTTCCCAAACGTCTAAACAAAAAGGGCGGTTCTGCCCGCTGAAAACAAGATTGGCTCAAGATGAATGCATAACAGAAACATAAAACATAGCCATATAACAAAAGCTCAATCAAAACAACAGAACACAAGTTCCTCATGCTAGAACGAGTGTAGATGCAAGTATGTGCTTTTAAGGGAAACTCGAGAACCAACTGTCCCGAGTATGCTATCCCGCTATCGATGTCTGCCTTTACCTTTCAATGTCGTAGATCCAACTCCGGACAAGCTACAACAAAAGATTGTATCAACAACTATACAACCTAAACAACAAACAACGGTTCAAGGAAATCTCTTTACCGATCTTCGTCCAACTCTTGACGAACAATGCTGCTAACACGGGCTTGACAAAATCCAAACGAATCTGTTCAGATACAAATCAAAGATCAATTACCATGATTGACTTACAAGCCAAGTTCAACAACTCAATAATGGTTCGAAATCCCCAAAACGCAAACCGACGGCATAACAGCTATAAACTGAACAAACCGACAACGCAGACAGCAGTTCAATAGTGATATCAACTCAATTCAATGCTAATACAACAACAACAAGACAAACCCAACAAATCTCAAAATCATGATTTTCAAAAATAGCTTCCAAAATCATAACAATTCCGAGCGTCGCTCTAATTCAAAACCGACAGATATTAAACGATCAGAACTCCGCCAAGAACAACATACTAGAATCTAGATCGATTCTAACAACCTCCGAAAAATAAAACATATCTGATCGGAGAAATACTTACGGTATAACGGAGCTCTCACTGCAGTGATCACTAATCTGCCTTCAGAAATAATTTCTAACGGCCGGATCGAGCTCGGGAGGAAATCTGGAAGCTTGAAAAAGCTTGAAGGCGTCTTCAATGGAGTCTCTCGGTTGTGTGGAGGAGAAGGAAGACTTTAGAAGTCAATTTCAAGTGTAGATAATATATAAAAATTAATATTTGCGTTTTAGTCCCTGAAATTTCCAAAATTTGCAAAACGAACCCTGATCAAAATCATACCGGCTCGAGAACTCTGTAATCTCTGATTAACTCAAATAAACTCATTTAAGATAAAAACAGGGCGTTACAATTCTCCCCCACTAAGAAGAGATTTCGTCCATGAAATCAATGAGAACCACAACTTATAAGATAGAATAAAGAACTAAAGACAGTAAGAAGAACTCACGTCATCCGAATAACTCCGGAAATCGCTGTCTCATGTCAGACTCTGTCTCCCAAGTCGCTTCCTCGACGCCGTGATGGCTCTACTGCACTTTCACCAACGGAATCGACTTGGTCCTGAGTTGTTTCTCCTTCCGATCAAGGATCTGAATCGGTCGCTCAAAGTAGCTCAGAGTCTCGTCTAACTCGGCTTCGTCAGGCTGAAGGATATGTGAAGGATCTGGATGATACTTTCGCAGCATAGAGACGTGAAAAACATCGTGAATACCAGATAAAGACGGAGGAAGTGCAAGTCTGTAGGCAAAATTGCCTATCTTCTCAAGAATCTCGTACGGACCGATGAATCTCGGAGATAACTTCCCTCTCTTACCGAATCTGACAGTGCCTCTGAACGGAGAAATCTTAAGGAAAACGCGGTCTCCCTGCTCAAAACTCAGAGGTCTACGTCTGACGTTCGCATACTTCGCCTGTCTATCTTGAGCTGAATTCATTCTGGTCTGAATGATCTTAACCTGCTCTGCCATATCTCTAAGCATATCCGGTCCCAAATCTGGTGACTCGGACAAGTCATCCCAAAACAACGGAGATCGGAATTTCTTACCATACAATGCCTCAAAAGGCGCCATACCGATACTCGTTTGGAAGCTGTTGTTGTAAAAAAACTCGATAAGAGGCAAGGAATCCTGCCAACTAGTGCCAAAATCTAGCACTACCGCTCGCAGCATATCTTCTAACGTCTGGATAGTCCGCTCTGACTGTCCATCGGTCTGAGGATGATAAGCTGTACTCAGATGCAATCGAGTACCAAATGCCCCCTGAAGACTGTGCCAGAAGTGAGAAGTGAATCTAGGATCTCTGTCTGAAACGATCGACTTCGGCACACCATGCAATCTCACAGCATTGCTAACATACAACTCAGCCATCTGATCATGACGATACGTCATCTTGTACGGAATAAAACACGCAGACTTCGTCAATCGGTCGATCACTACCCAAATGGCATCGCATCCTCGAACGGATCGTGGTAGCTTCGTGACGAAATCCATGGAAATGTGATCCCACTTCCATTCAGGAACAGATAGACTGTGCAACAGACCTCCTGGTCGCTTCCGTTCTGCTTTCACCTGTTGACAATTCAAACACCGAGATACAAACCTCGCTACGTCGTTCTTCATTCTCTTCCACCAAAACTGGTTCTTCAGATCGTTGTACATCTTACGACCTCCAGGATGAATACTAAACCGACTACAATGAGCCTCTCGGAGAATACGCTGTCTCAACTCCGAAATATCAGGCACAACAATACGGTTATTCACGAACAAAACATCATCTCTAACCTGGAATTCAGACTGATGACCCGATCTGACTTTCTCTACTGAAATCTGGATGCTCGGCTCAGACTTCTGTGCTTCTCTGATTGCAACAAACAACTCTGGCTCGGCTTGAATAGCAAACACTTTGATAGTCTCCCTATCTGTTTCAAACTCTAAACCAGAAGTGCAACAATCATCGATCAACTGGGAAACACCCATAGTAGAAAGAGATAAAGAACAAAGCTTTTGGCTCAAGGCATCTGCAACTGCATTAGACTTCCCCGGATAGTACTTGATTTCACAGTCGAAATCCTTCAACAGATCTAACCATCTTCTCTGTCTCATATTTAGCTCTGCCTGTGAAAACAAGTACTTAAGGCTCTTATGGTCAGAAAAGATCTCGAAAGACTCACCATAAAGATAGTGATGCCAGATCTTCAGAGCAAAGACGATCGCAGCTAGTTCAAGATCATGGACCGGATAACGAGTCTCGTGCGGTTTCAGCTGCCTCGATGCATACGCTATCACATGCTTATGCTGCATAAGTACACAACCCAAGCCTCGGTTAGAAGCATCACAATAGACTGTGAAACCTCCAGTACCCTTCGGAATAGAAAGAATTGGAGCACTGGTCAGTCTCCTCTTCAGATCAACAAAGCTAGCCTCACAATCTGGAGTCCAAACAAAAGGCGCATTCTTCTGAATCAGCTGGGTAATAGGCTTGGCAATAGACGAGAAACCCTCGATGAAACGATGGTAATAACCAGCTAAACCCATGAAGCTTCGGATCTCCGGCACTGAAGTAGGTCTAGGCCAATTCATAACCGCTTCAATCTTGCTGGGATCGACAGAAATCCCATCTTCAGAAATAATATGACCGAGAAAGACAACTTGATCTAACCATAATTCACACTTAGACAGCTTGGCAAACAACTGCTCAACTCGCAAAATCTGCCGTACGGTCCTCAAGTGCTCTGCATGGTCAGTACGGTTCTTCGAGTAGATAAGAATATCATCGATAAAGATAATGACGAATTCATCTAAATAACGCTGAAAGATACGGTTCATCAAACCCATAAAAACCGCTGGGGCGTTAGTCAAACCGAACGGCATGACTATAAACTCAAAGTGACCATACCTCGTCCTGAATGCGGTCTTAGAAACGTCTTCCTCTCGCACTCTCAACTGGTGATAACCTGACCTCAGATCAATCTTAGAGTAGAAAGAAGAACCCTGCAGCTGATCAAACAAGTCATCTATTTGGGGTAAAGGATACATGTTCTTAACTGTAGCCTGATTCAATTGACGGTAGTCGATACAGAGCTGCAGAGAACCATCCTTCTTCCGAACGAATAGAACAGGAGCACCCCAAGGCGATACACTAGGTCTGATGTATCCCTTGGCAATCAAATCCTCAAGCTGCTCCTTCAACTCTCTCAATTCAACAAGTGCCATACGATAAGGATCTTTTGAAATAGGTTGAGTACCTGGCACTAAGTCAATGCTGAATTCGATTTCTCGAATAGGCGGCAATCCAGGAACATCTTCCGGGAACACATCCGCAAATTCTCTAAACACCGGTAAATCTACCAAAGCTGGGCTAGATTTCAGTACATCAACTGCATACACCAAAAATCCTTCTGCACCTTTCTGTAGCAAACGAGTCATAGATAACACTGAAATCAAAGGAATTCTAGATCGAGAACCCTTACCAAAGAATTTCCACTCGTCTGCCATTTTCGGTCTGAACCTGACAACTTTCTGGAAACAATCGACTGTCGCCCTGTACTCGGTTAAAGAATCTATCCCGACAATACAATCAAAATCCGACAGTCCAAGTACAATACAGTCGAATTCTAACAAATTTCCTTCAAAACACAGTTCACAGTTCCTGACTAATCTGACAGAAATAATTCCTCCACCCAAAGGTGAAGTAACAGCTACTACTGTAGGCAACAATTCAGTTGGCAAAGCATGCAATAATACGAATTTCTCAGAGATAAAAGAATGGAAAGCACCTGTATCTATCAAGACATGAGCAGAATAACCAAAAATCGAACAGTTACCTGCTATAACATCGTCAGGTGCTGCTTGAGCCTGATCCTCTGTCAGAGCAAAGACTCGTGCTTGCTGTCTCGGAGGCTGATTTGCACTGGTACTACCTCCCTGTCTGTTCTGCTGCTAAGGCTGGAAAGAGTGCACTGCAGAAGACTGCCTCTCAGGCTGAGCTGTAGATCTAGACGAACTCCCACTCTGAGCTCTATCTCTGTTACGCTGTGGGCACACTTTAGAGAAGTGTCCCGATTGCTGACAGGTGTTAAAATTGTCGAAGACTCCCACACACTGATCCGGTGAGTGTCTTCCTCCACACTTGCTGCAGTACAAGGATGATGACCCAGAACTCGGTCCTGAACCGAATTGCTTCGAACCACTGGAACTGGACGAACTGTTCCCCTGCCTCTTGAACTGTTTACCTCTTGCCTTGTACTGATCCTTTCTGTTTCCCCCACTGTTACCACCTTCATACCTCTGCTGCTGGTTCTGATGCTGAGGTGGCTGATTTTGATACTGAGAGGGTTGGTTCTGATACTGCCTCTGCTGCTGAGGTGCTACCTGATTACCTCTTTGCCTCCACAAGCCTGCTTCTGCTCCCTTTGCGTAATTCATGGCATCCGCTAAGTTGTCTGTCCTAGCAGTGTTCACCAAAGTGAAGATGTCAGGATTCAAGCCATTAATGAAATGATCTGCCTTAGCTTTTTCATCTCCCGCAATTAGTGGTGCAAAATGCAACAGACTATCAAACTTGGCAACGTACTCTTCGATGTTCAGATTCCCTTGTCTCAAATTGGCAAATTCTGCTACCTTGTCCTTACGGTACGAGATAGGGAAAAACCGCTTATAGAATTCAGATTTAAAAAGAGTCCAAGTAAATTTCGTACCTCTATTCTCTATTGCTTTCTTTGTCATGATCCACCAGCTCTTAGCAACCCCACGTAGCTGATGAATGACTAACCTGATTCTGCGGTCATCTGTGTAATTAATGGAATCGAATAGCTGATCAATATCATCCAACCAACTCTCGCAGTCAACTGGATTTTCTGAACCCATCAATAATGGCGGATTGAACGACTGAAACCTCTTCAACAAGGTTTCCATAGGCGTTGCTGAAGCATCCAACTGATCAACTTTAGTGCTAGCTTGCTCAGTTGCAGGGATAACTAGCGATGTGTTTCTGTTTATCACTCAACGAGGACCCATCTGATAATCAAAGGTTAGGACACGAGATATCTCAATCGCTAGAATCAGTGCCCTTACAACCGCTTGGAATACCGGATACCAGTCGATAACAGAAACAGTTATATTTCAAGTAGATCATGCTTTATAAATTAAATCACATAACCATGTAATTCAATAGTTCTCAATAATAAAGCATGCTCGCATGGAATTAAGTACACAGTTAAAATAATTCAAACACATGCGAGGAGCCAATACACGCAGACTCGATCTACCCGCTCACTCTAGTTCGACCAAGAATCTTAACACGCTCTGATACCACTTAATGTGAGACCTCGGTTCTAAACGACAAATAAAGGAGTAATTCAATAAGTAAGCAATTAAAAGCCAAGAGAAATTTTTTTTTTTAAAAGGGGACGCGCGGGCGCGCATGACGTCCTGCCCAAGCCCTCGCGCGGGCGCGCCACCCAAGGCGCGGGCGCGCCTGAAGCTCTGCCCAAAACTTCCAAAACGAAGTGTGGGACGCGCGGGCGCGCATGGCCTGCTGAATTGGCTCAAAACAAGCCTCCAAAAGTGCAATAACATAACCAAAAGAACTCTAATATGATCCAACAAATATATATCCAACAACGTAGCATTTAAATACATAAAAGTGAAGAACACGCATCGATGCTAGCTATTACAAGCCGAATACAGAATACAAGAGTTCTAATCACAAGCAAGACCACTTCCAATCCAAGTTCATGTTCTTAACATGCTTCAAAACATAAGCTAGATTGTCATGCTAACAAGACTTCTAAACCGAGTCTCACTTCTACATCATTCCCTCAAAGCTAACCATGCCTCTTTTGACTGGATCGTGCCCCACCTGATGCCAAGTACACATACAAAACAAAGCAATAGCCGGATAACCGGTGAGAATGATAATCCCAGTAAAAGCAACATAACAAGTAATACAACAATAATCATGCTTTCAAGACAACGACGAAATCCATGACAACGTAATGAGATGCATGTCTTTAAACCGGGATATCAAATCTGATAAACGAGGGATTGCTGCTGTGCTTTTGGGATCCCGAGGGTGAGATTACGTAACGACTCACCGACTCACCCAATCGAGGTGGTGCCACATATCCCACTACTCTAGACTTTGAGAAACTATAATGAGTATGCTAGCACTAGGCAAAACGACTACGACCTAGGCCACTCAATCATAGTTCCCAAACGTCTAAACAAAAAGGGCGGTTCTGCACGCTGAAAACAAGATTGGCTCAAGATGAATGCATAACAGAAACATAAAACATAGCCATATAACAAAAGCTCAATCAAAACAACAGAACACAAGTTCCTCATGCTAGAACGAGTGTAGATGCAAGTATGTGCTTTTAAGGGAAACTCGAGAACCAACTGTCCCGAGTATGCTATCCCGCTATCGATGTCTGCTTTTACCTTTCAATGTCGTAGATCCAACTCCGGACAAGCTACAACAAAAGATTGTATCAACAACTATACAACCTAAACAACAAACAACGGTTCAAGGAAATCTCTTTACCGATCTTCGTCCAACTCTTGACGAACAATGCTGCTAACACGGGCTTGACAAACTCCAAACGAATCTGTTCTGATACAAATCAAAGATCAATTACCATGATCACTTACAAGCCAAGTTCAACAACTCAAAAATGGTTCGAAATCCCCAAAACTCAAACCGACGGCATAACGGCTATAAACTGAACAAACCGACAACGCAGACAGCAGTTCAATAGCGATATCAACTCAATTCAATGCTAATACAACAACAACAAGACAAACCCAACAAATCTCAAAATCATGATTTTTGAAAATAGCTTACAAAAATCATAACAATTCCGAATGTCGCTCTAATTCAAAACCGACAGATATTAAATGATCAGAACTCCGCCAAGAACAACATACTAGAATCTAGATCGATTCTAACAACCTCCGAAAAACAAAACATATCTGATCGGAGAAATACTTACGGTATAACGGAGCTCTCACTGCAGTGATCACTAATCTGCCTTCAGAAATAATTTCTAACGGTCGGATCGAGCTCGGGAGGAAATCTGGAAGCTTGGAAAAACTTGAAGGCGTCTTCAATGGAGTCTCTCGGTTGTGTGGAGGAGGAGGAAGACTTTAGAAGTCAATTTCAAGTGTAGATAATATATAAAAATCAATATTTGCGTTTTAGTCCCTGAAATTTCCAAAATTTGCAAAAAGAACTCTGATCAAAATCAAACCGGCTCGAGAACTCTGTAATCTCTGATTAACTCAAATAAACTCATTTAAGATAAAAACAGGGCGTTACAGATTCTATGCCAAGGTTGTTGTTAACCTTATTTGCGAGTCGGTTACGAACTCGTTAGATGGATATACATGTCAAGATCAGTTAAGAATCTTGATGGCTTTGAAGTTATGTGAATCAATTCGTTTGTAAAGCGTTTACGTACTCTATTTGTTGATTCGAGTTTAAATAGAGTCAAGATGATTTATTTAACTCTTTCTATATGTTGGTTATACTGAGAATTATTTCTCACCGGAGTTTATCCGGCTGTTGTCTTGTTTTGTATGTGTGCATGACAACCAAAGGGGCAGGAGCTAGTCATCGACATCATTGACAGCTGGGAGAGAGTCTAGCACTTGAGGACTCGGGTTGTAGATGTATTTAGAAGCATGGTAGAACACTTAACATGATATGTTGGAAGAACTTTGAAACAAGTTGTGTAATCTTATGTTTTGAGTAGTTTGTGATCTAGTTGAAGTTGTAACAACTAGTTTATTATGATCAAGACTTGATTTATGAGTATATGTATGTTTATAGAAGTTATATCATGTTAGTATCTTTGATTGATGTTGTATTGTGCCAAGATGCAAGCCTTGATAGCAAAAACTTTTCTGCTGAATTTCAGGAAAATGTGCCGTGCTCGATCCGCAGAAGTTGGCGGATCTAGCCAGCCCTGATTTTTCCAAAACAGAGAATGTGCCGTGCTCGATCCGCAGAAGTTGGCGGATCTAGCCAGCCCAGATTTTTCCAAAACAGAGAAGCTGAAAAATGTGCCGTGCTCGATCCGCAGAAGTTGGCGGATCTAGCCAGGTACTATTCACAAAAAAAAAATTGAATTATTCTTTTTGAGTATTTTTTTTATATATGATTAATTGGTTTTAATCATTAATTGCCCTAAGATGAGATTAGCAACCCGAGGTCCCCAAAAGTTTAAACTGTCTTGACTTGCGACTGGTCTTCTTGATGAACGCTGCTCTGTCTAAGGAAATAGGTTTTTAAAGAGGCCATGGCCCTACCTACTACTGGGAGCACTCTTGAAAAGTGTCGATGATGTCGCTATGAGATACTGAATTCATAGAAATCTATTTTATATTTCTCTTTTCTATTAACTGTGAACCCAAAAGAACTAAAGGGTACCAAAACCTATTTTTGCAGGAAAATAGGAAAAAAGTTCTCTCTAGTATATTTTATCTAGATAGTGGATGTTCTAGACTTATGACGGGAAACAAGGAGCTACTCCAATCAGTAAAATCAAAGGAGAAGGGGACTGTCACCTTTGGAGACAACAACAAATGAGTAATTGAAGAAATCGACTCAATAGTTATATCTAAATCATGTTTGATTGATGATGTACTCCTAGTGAAGTGACTTAAGAATAATCAACTAATTATAATTCAATTGTGCGATCGAAGTTATGAATTCAAATTCACTCCCCAACACTGCACTATATCACTCACGACTGACAAATCCATAAATTTCAAAGGATATAGAAGTGAAAAGTTTTACAAGGTTTCTTTAAATAATTTATCTTTGACAAATATAAAAAGCCTTGTATCCTTGAATGTTGATGACAACATTCTTTGACATAGACAATTAGGTCATGTTGGTCCTAGTACCATTGAAAAACTTTTTAAACTTGATCTAGTAGTTGGTATGTCAAAACTTAATTTAAAATTAGATTTTGTTTGTGATGCATGTCAACTTGGCAAACACACAAAAGAATCCTTTAAAAGCAAAAAATTTGTATCTACTTCTATGCCCATTGAACTTCTCCACCTAGATCTATGTGGTCCCTCAAGGAACGCTAGCCTAGGAGGAAAGATTTATGCATTTTTCATTGTGGATGATTTCTCACGTTTCACATGGACATTGTTTTTAGCCCACAAAAATGATGTCTTTGATTATTTTAAAACTTTTGTCAAACGTGTTGAGAATGAGAAAATTTTTTGAATAAATCAGATCCGAAGTGACCACGGAACTGAATTTCAAAATGAGAGTTTTACAAATTTTTGTGAAGAAAAAGGCATCGGTCACAATTTTTCTTGTCCCAGGACTCCTCAACAAAACGGAGTCGTTGAGAAGAAAAATAGGACACTTGTAGAGATTGCAAGGACCATGATATGTGAGCATTCTCTACCAAAATACTTGTGGGCTGAAGCAATGAGCACTGCCTGCTATATCATCAATCGTTTATCAATAAGGTCTATTCTCAAGAAAACTCCATTTGAATTATGAAGAGGGAGAAATCCTAACATTTCATATTTTTGGGCTTTTGGATCAAAATGCTACATCCATAATAATGGTAAGGATAATCTCGGTAAGTTTGATTCCAAGTCCGACAAGGGCATCTTTCTCGGGTATTCTACTTCAAGTAAGGCTTATAGAGTATTTAATAAACGTACTTTACTTGTTGAAGAATCTATGCAAGTTGTATTTGATGAATCTATGTCTGTAGTTTCTTGTACTATTAATGATAACGTAGATTTACTCGAAGAAGAGATGACCTCCACAAGCTTAAATGATAATGTCGCTACAAGTAAGGATACATCACTTCCGAAGGAATGGATGCTTCACAAAGATCATCCTATGGATCTTATCATTTGAAGTCCTTCAAAGGGAGTATCTACTCGATCATTTCTTAATAATATTTGCAATCATCTGGATTTTGTTTCTCATATTGAACTTAAGTGCATTGATGATGCTTTGTTAGATGATGCTTAGATTATTTCTATGCAAGATTAATTAAATGAATTCAAACATAATGATGTTTGGTTTCTTGTTCCTAGACCGCATGATAGATCGATTATTGGTACTAAATGGGGTTTTAGGAATAACTTCATGAGCATGGTACTATCACTAGAAATAAAGCTAGGCTTGTAGCAAAAGGATATAGTCAAGAGAAAGGCATAGATTATGATGAGACATATGCGCTTGTTGCTAGACTAGAATCTATTCGCATGCTACTTGTTTTTGCCTGCTCTAGAAATTTTAAATTATTTCAAATAGATGTCAAAATTGCATTTTTAAATGGTGATTTAAAAGAGGAAGTTTATATTGAACAACCTGATGGCTTTGTTGATTCTTTATTGTCTTATCATGTGTATAGACTAAACAAATCTTTGTATGGTTTGAAACAAGCTCCTCGAGCTTAGTATGAAAAATTATTTGCTTTCCTTCTTTCAAATGGTTTTTCAAGAGGAAAGATTGACATTACTTTATTTACCAAAAATTTCAAAGATGATTTATTGATTGTGCAAATTTATGTTGATGATATAATTTTTTGTTCTACTAATGAATCTCTCTGTCAAGAATTCTCCAAGCTTATGCAGGATCACTTCGAGATGAGCATGATGGGGGAACTTAACTATTTCCTCGGATTGCAAATCAAACAGTGCAATGATGGTTTCTTTGTAAACCAAATCAAATATATCAAGGAGATTCTGAAGAAGTTTGGTATGGAGAACACAAAATCATCATCCACACCTATGAGCACATCAATCAGGCTCGACAAGGATGAAAATGGTAAATGTGTAGATCAATCTTCCTTTCGTAGTATGATTGACTCCTTACTTTATGCTACTGCTAGTATACCTGACATTATGTTTAGTGTTTGCTTGTGTGCACGATTTCAATCATGTCCAAAGGAATCACATTTGTTCGTCTTAAAGCGCATTTTCAAATATCTTTCAAATACTCCAAATCTTGGATTATGGTATTCCAAAAACTCTTTCTTTGATTTAAAAGATTACTGTGATGCCTACTTTGGTGGATATAAGATGGACAGAAAGAGCACCAGTGGAACATGTTTCTTTTTAGGAAACTGTTTGGTTCCTTGGTTTTCAAAGAAGCAAAATTGTGTTGCGTTGTCAATGACCGAAGCCGAATATATGGCTGCAGGTAGTTGTTATGCACAAATTCTTTGGATGAAGCATCAATTGCTCGACTATGGCGTCTCTTTTTCAAAAATTCCTATTTTTTGTGATAACACTAGCGCCATATGTCTAACAAAGAACCCTATTCAATATTCGCGCACCAAACATATTGACATTCGTCATCATTTTATTCGTGACCACATGGAATGAAATGAAGTTGAACGTCAATATGTTGACACAAAAAATCAAATTGCTGACATTTTTACAAAACCACTAGATGCAAACACTTTTATTCGTTTGCATGGTGAACTTGACATGATTGAATTGTAATCGCATTTAGACATAAATTAAATTTAATGTTAAATTTAGGGGGAGCATAATATTAAATTTGAACAATCAAAATTTGGATAATGCAAATTAATTTTATTTATTCAAATTTATAAAGCTCACATTTTATGCGTATTACTTGCTAAGAGTCTTACTATTCATAAAACTAAGAAAAAAAATCCAAAATTTTATTATGTCTGAACGTTGCGTCCGTTCCTAAGAACATTGCATCTATTCTCTACCTGAACGTTGCATACGTTCATAGAATGTTGCTTCCGTTCCGAGCAATTCCCGCCTCAGTTTTAAATTTTTCATCAAAATTTATCGCGAATTTTTACAGCCAAAAAGTTCAACGTTTCATCCGTTGGATGAACGTTGCGTCCGTTCTCACCTATTCCCGCCTACTTTTGAAATTTTCAGTTCAAAATTCCCGCACTTAATTCCCGCCGGATAGAACGTTGCGTCTGTTCTGTCCAATGCCTATATATAGAGGCCGAACCCATTCATATTTTTCACAAAAAAATCCTCCTTCTTTCTCTCTTTAGTTCGAAAATTTTCTTCCAAGTTCCTCCTAGACGCGAAGTAGATCCCGTCAATCCAAGGCGACGTACTCGTGCTCGTACCCAACCCCATATCCATAATCCTAACCTACCTATATCACAACCTATACCCGCCGACTACCATGATAGGCAAATTCTCCCGGGTCGTATTCTTGATCGCACATATTTAGCGCAATCCCATCTTCGTGTGTTGGATTTTATTGATTTCCAACATTGGGGAGCATTTTTTCAGCCTTCTGATCCTGAATTTATTTATACCTCCCTTATTCATGAGTTTTACGCCAATTTTGAACTTTAATTGGGCGGCGATGATATTTATACGGTTACAATTGTTCAAAATCGGAATATTCATTTTTCTTCAGCCGATCTTTCTGTGTGGTTCTCTCTTCCTAGAGATGGACCCAGTCAGTTCTTCTCGCTGAAATGACCTGAAGACAGTCCTGATTTTAGTCGAGCAGAAGCTCTTTCTTTCATTCTCGGTCAACCACCTCATGCTGGTGATGATCGACCAACTCTCAAAATGCTATGTCCAAATTTTCAAATTATCCAAAAACTTATCACCTCCTCAATCATTCCTCGCGCTGGAGATCACTCCAAGTGAAAATACTTGGATCTTTATCTCCTTTTTCATATTGTTGCTCAGCGACCCTTTAACCTTCCTCGTTTTATTATTCTTGTTATGCACAATATAGCAAAAAATTCAAATAAATTCAGTCTTCCTTTTGCTCGGTTTATTAACCGAATTTTGACTCATTTTGATATAGTTTTCGATGATTTGGAGAAGACACCTATCACTGAGACTTATACTCTTGACCATACCTCCATTATTAAAATGAAGTTGTCAAGGAATCATGTACTGTCTCGATGGGTGCATGACCCATGTCATATTTTCTCTCGTTTTCATCCTGTTACTCATTTCCATATTCCTTTTTCATCTCTTCCTCCGTCTGTTCAAGAGCAAGGATTTCCTTGTGGTTATACTGACCCGGATATTCCTTCATCTTCTACTTTTCCTTCATCTTCTTCACCTATGTTTGATTTTGGTGATTTACATTTATCTCCACCTATGATACCTCAGCCTCCGCCTACACCAGCTCCATCTTCCGATAGTCTTTTTGAGTATCTTCAGTGGCTAGAACTCAATTTGGATCGCAATTTCTCTACCATTCAGTCTATTCAGACATCTATCATGAACTTGAATTCATAGATGCAAAACTCCTTTTATATTGTCAACGACAGACTCACTGTGCTAGAAAACTACTATTATCAAGACCCTCCGGATGACTCTTCTTAGTTTTATATCTTTGTTGTAATTAAATTGTATTTGAAATTTCTTTATTAATGAATTTTTTTATTACATTGTTTTGTTTATTTA
The DNA here is from genome assembly GCF_033568475.1 of Henckelia pumila. NCBI lineage: Eukaryota > Viridiplantae > Streptophyta > Magnoliopsida > Lamiales > Gesneriaceae > Henckelia > Henckelia pumila. The sequence continues at coordinate 233,478,326 of NC_133123.1, forward strand.
TTAGCTTTTTTATTATCACAAAAAGGGTGAGATTTAATTTGGTTAAATATTTAATGTTTTTAATCAAATAGAAAGGGGGAGAATAAAACTTGATTATGTGATAAACAATTTGTTAAAACTGTTATTAACTTGTTTTTAAGCTAGGAGAACTTTTATGCGTATATTAATTTGTTTAAAAATATTGCATATTTATTACCTATATAACCAAGTTTTGTGATTATAAAAAAGGGAGAGATTTTTACGCCTTAAACGCATACAAATCTCATAGACGAGATTAATATTTTTAATGCAATAACTTATCTTGTTTTGATAACTATAAAACTAGGTTATTATTTTTAATCGTTTAAAGTGAGACTTTGAAGATTAGATTCTCATAAAAAAATAAATTCATGTGCGGAATATTCTAACAATGGATTTGAGTAAAAAATTATGGAGCAGAAACTTGCGAAAATTACTGGGATTTTTGAGTAATTCAAATCCGATCTCCACCGTTTATAATAAATTTTAGGATGTTTTAAAGCTACGGTCCAAATTTCCGCTCAATCCAACGGCTAGATCATGAGAAATGAATTTTTCAAATGTGCCGCGCAGAACATGAAGCGAAAAGATGAAGAAGCAAATTGAGAAACTTACTGGAAATGTTTGAAGTATTTAAATCACATCTCCACCGTTCACAATGAACTTATGATTTTTAAACCTGCTGTACGAATTTCATATCGATCCGACGGTTAGATAGTGAGCTATGAATTTTTTAACATTGTCGCGAAGTTTGCACTATGCAAAACGGACGCAACGAACTGTCGAACGGACGCAACGTTCTTAGTCAAAAAACATGATCCAAAATTTAAGGAAAAAAATCGTCCAACCAAAGCTTCAATGCGCCGAACGGACGCAATGATGGCACGAACGGACGCAACGTTCTGACCCGATTTTCAGCTATAAATAGATGCATTCCGAGGCTATTTCAAACACAACTCAAGCAATCTTCTCTTTCATTCTTCAAGTGCTCAATCAAGAGTTCCTATATATATATTCTTTCAAATAAAGAGTCGATTGTAAAATTGTTTTGTGAGTTGTTAAGGCATCGTTGTATTCTCGAGTGTGAAGCCCGAGTTGTTATTGTTTGTTGCAGCTATCTTTGGAGCCCTTAAGGCCAAGTGTATCGAGTTGTATCGGCGCGGTGATCGTATTGTGTTGTACAGCTATCCTAGGAGCCATCAAGGCCAAAAAGTTTGAAGTGCTAGTGGATTTTTGGTTAATCGACCTTAAGCAAGAAGGGAAGACGTGAACGATTTATCGTCGAACTTTCATAAACATATCATATCTCATTTATTACTTTATTTACTTTACACATTTATTTACCGCATTTATATTTGATTGTTTTAAGTCTTTCGCTTGCGTATTTGCATAATCGTTATAATTTGCTAAAGTTGTCAATAAAACCTAAATCTCCCCATTAGGTTCTATCAATCATCTTCACAATCACGATAAACATGATCCAATCTCCCACATGCATAGCAAAAATCAGGTAGTATTCCGTAAACTAACAACACGATTGTATCATCTTCATCCCTCATGGCACATATACGAATACACTTTTTTAGAGGTTGAGTAATGTTGATACGTACCCGAATGCGAGCAAAACGTCCTAGGTGTAATCCATTCTCGCCCCTATACAAATCCACTACCATCCCAATCTGTCTACCCAATTTCAGCAGAATATCTTCATGCATGAAGGCTAGTGGAATATTATGGAATTGAACCCATATAGTCGTCTCCTCAAAATGCATGAGTCTCAGGCTCTTCAAGCCAATAGGTTCCTTGAAGATCAAGAGATTTCGAAAGAAATTCCAAGGGCTTTCTTTGAGAGCACGACTACGATATCTTGAAGATTGAAATTCAAACACAAATGTGTTATCACCTGTATCCTCTATCCCAACATTCCCTTCCGCTTGGAGTATTTTCGGCATCTGTAGACAAAAGGCATCTCTATTGACAGCCTTTGAGGAAAACACCGAGACAGTCTTTCTTCACTAATGCGAAAATCTGAGGCTTCAAGATTGATAACGTCATTTGGATTGTATTTTGTTAATTTCATCTCCTCCACAAGCCGTACTATTTCATCAGGATCCATTGACAAAAATGTATAATCCAACGCTCAAACCAAACAAGATCAAGCGAAAAAAGCCCGCACTGAGCAGGAGGCCAGCCATAATAGGATTCGTGGAACCCTAGGGAAGATAAAATCTATCATTTTAAAAAGTCATTTTTGCCATTAAATTTTACATTGGTAAATATATATTTATTTTAAAATAAAATATTTTATAATATTATCGTAATTATATTAATATTTTTATATAATTAGTTATTTTCATATAATAAGTTTGAAATCTTTGAAAATAAATTATAAAATTTTATTATATATATTTTTCAATAAATTATTTTTTCATTAATTATAAAAATATTATAACATTAATCAAAATATTATAAATAATTTTAAATAAATAATTACTTTGTGATTATTATTTTATATTTCATTTGAATATTGCACAAAATATAGTTACTCCATGATTATTGGATCAAAATGGCATCGAATTGTTAGTAATGAATTCTAGTAAGGATGACAATTTTTAAAAATCCCCGAAATATATTGGGGCGGGTATGGGGATGTTATCTCCATCCCCGAACCCGCCCCGATAATAATAATAAAAATAATAATAATAATAATAATAATAATAATAATAATATTTTAATTATCAAATTTTATTAAATCTAAAATATTATTAAAAAATTAAAATTAAAATTATTATTATTATTTCGTTTATATATATATATATATTTATACATTATATATAATACATTCATTTATGATAGTGTAGTCTTTTTATAATATAAAAATATTATTTGAATCTCATTCATGTTAAGTACACATATAAAGTATTTATATTAGTCTCTATATATATTATTTATTTTGATAAATTTAAAAACAATATATAATCTCAATAAATTTTTGATACATAGTATTTTATTTAAAATAATAATTTTTATTTATAGAAATATTTTTTATTTAAAATATTTTTATTAATTTTAAAAGTTAATATTATAATTTAAAAATTGACCCAAAATATTTTAAATATTTTATTATAAAATTGAATAATAATTTTTATATTCTTATATAATAAAATTTACTAATTTATATATATATATTATAATAAAATTCATTTATAATATAGATATATATATTTTCGGGTATGGGTATGGGGATGGGGACTTGGTCCCCGTGGGGATGGGTATGAGGAATCCCGATAAGAATTAATGGGGATCGGGGCGGATATGAGGATTGGTTTTGAATTCGGGAACGGAGATGGGGGAGACATCCCCGTCCCAGACCCGCCTCATTGCCATCCCTAAATACTAGCTACGTGATTGGTCCATTCTTTCAACCAATACCTAATTACACCTCTAATCAAAACTTTTTGGAGCATAACACAAATTAAATTTGCCACGGTTTTGCCACGATTTACGAAAACCGTCTGAAAAGGCTTCATGGCAAACGTTTGTCACGGTTAATTTTTCCGTGGCAAATATTGCCACGGTTTAAAATATACTGTTACAAATTATTGTCACAGTTTATATATATACCGTGACAAATTATTCTCACGGTTTTTATTACACCGTGGCAATGTTGGCCACGGTTTTTCGAACCGTGGCAATATATTGCCACAGTTGAATTAAACCGTGTCAATATATTGCCACGGTTAAGTAAATCGTGGCAATAATATTTCCACCATTAATACTATTATTTTCAATAATTTTTCCCGAAATATTAATAAAATCATAAAATTCACACAAATTTTCCAATTTAAATATATTAAAACCAAAATACAACCAAAATATTCAAATTTCAATGCATGCATTAGTCCGAATTAAATGCATTAAAACCAAAACACACACAAAATATTCAAATTTCAATACATGCAGTAGTCTATTGACAGAACTGTGACCAATCAGAAGCCTGTTGGGTCTCGTCGTCATCCTCAGCGTCCTCGTGGTCGGGCTGAGAGGGCTCCTGAATACGCAGCGAATAAGATGGAACGGAAGACGTAGCAGCACGAGTGCCTTCTGTGGATTGTTTCTTCTTCATGTTGATCGCAGAGCATATAGTAGTCATCATCTTCTCCATCTTACTCAGTCGTGCCTGAGTCTGCTTGTGCTCTGCTCGAAGCCGTGCCTGAGTCTGCTCGTGCTCTGCTCGAAGCTGCTGCTTCTCCAGCCTTGCTGCCTGGGTCTCCTCCCTCGCAGCCTGAAGCTGTGACGCCATCGTCGACTTCATCGGACTACACCCGCGAGAACGAGGTGTCATCTCATCCGAGAATATGGTCTGGGCGGTAGACCCAATACCATATACCAGTCGATGACTAACGCCACCGACAACGTCAAAATAAATTGCATTCACCTCGTTAGCCGTCGGGCAGTGCTGCTCTTCTCCGGTATGCCTCAATGAAAAGCTCTCGATGATTCGACGCTCGAACTCTTCCTGTTTTCACAAATGATAAAGATACATATATAAATAGTATTCAGTTGTTCAATTTATTAAATTAACTAAACTCAATTGACATAGATACATGAATAAATAGTATTAAGTTGTTCAAATTAGTAAAATAAAAAAACTCAATTGAATTACAACGTACATTGATTTTTTGGGACTTGCCATCAACAAAGGTCCCGTTCAGCCGTCTGTGCGTCTTTAGATGCAGCTCGTAACTATTCGGATCTCTATTCAGCTCCTGACGCTGCATTGCACGCACGTGTACAGATAATTACAATTAACGAAGAGTTAATATGAAAGTCATATATACACGAAATTTTGCTTATCAGGCTCGCAGCGTGATCCGCATAGGGTCGTGAGCCAGCAATGTTCTTCGCTGGACCAGTCCCTGGACCAGCAGGCTCGCTCCGTCTGTTATTCCTGTATGCCCTCGACAGCTTCTGCCACTCTTCCGTCTCCCAATGGGCAAGATAAGTAGCCCAGATCGTCTGATCTATAGTACGAGGTGCGCTGCCACACTGCATCCAACGACAAAGTGTGCTGCGGTATGTATCTGCACACATTTGTCTACAAATTTGTTTAATTGTATGTTGGTGGTGCGGCTCCCACCTGTACACAGCCTGTTATTGCAAGACAACAATAAATTAATTTAATCATCTTTCATGTTAGAGAACTAAGAACCGATATAAAATATTGTTATCAACTTTGGAAAATTACACAAATAACGTACCATAAACTGATCCCAATAGAAGTCACGGTGAGCCTCTGTCACGTACCTCCACGAGTAGCCACGGGAAATATTTGTTGCCTAAACGATTTTTGGATGAACGTACTTGCTCCGTTCTTAGCTGGAAGAAGTCTGCAAAACATATTCGATAACATTTATTATATATTAATGTATTCTTATTGAATATTTCGTACAAGTCAATTGACAAATAACTTATCCTTCGAACTCAGGCCAAATCAATATACAGTTAAAACGAAACCGTGACAATATTGCCACAATTTATATAAGAAACCGTGGCCAATTAAATTAGTTTTGTTAACCCATTTAATTAATTAACTATGTCAAGGTTTCAAATTAATCGTAGCAATATTAACCAATTTAATTAATTAACTGTGTGAAGGTTAAAAATACACCGTAGCAATATTTTCACGATTAAATCAACCGTCAAAATATTTTTCTTTCAACCGTGTCAAAATATTAATTTTTAAAACAATTGAATAATGAATACATGACATAATTAAAAAAATAATTATGTCATGTAGTTAAGTGAAGTTAGCGAATAATATTGTAGTGCACACAAATTACAACTATAAATTAATTAAATGTACTTTTATTTTATGATCATAATTTATGTATTGTATTTTTTGTATATAATAAAATAACATTATATATATTCATCAACTAAAATAATTTAATAGAGTCACGGTTTATTAATAAACCGTGGCAAATGAAATTAGTTTTTTTAAAGAATAATATTAATTACAATTACACGGATGAAATTGTGCCACGGGCATAGGAATATTGCCACGGTTATAAAACCGTGAAAACATTAAATAATTTAATTTAATATTTGTTACATTTTTTAATAAACCGTGACAATATTACAACGGTGAATGTAACCGTGACAATAGTACATTATTACCACGGTTTAAATATAACCGTGGCAACAAAAGATTATATTCTCTCTCCCTGATTCCCATTTCTTCTCCCTCTTCCATTTTCTTCTCTTTCCCTTGGACTCGTACGAAAACCCTACCGCCGACCCCTCAATAAACCTGGATTTGTGTACATATATCCCTCTTAATAATATGATATTCCAGATCTACGTGTTTTAGGCTTCATTTATTGTAGTTTTTACATTTATTGGGCCGCAAAACATCTACGTGTTTTAGGCACCCAATCAACCCGCCGTCTGCCGCCTTGACGTCGCCGCGTAGCCGCCGTAGGTAATCGAATTTTTTTTTTACATTCTTGTACTTATAAAGTTTGTGTTTGGTGATTTATAGATGATATGTTTTTTTTAAATGGCCTAGCCGCTTGGCAACGGCCCGCTGCCGCCGACGACCCGCAGCTTCTGCCGACCCGCCGCCGCTGCCTTGCCGGTCCTCCTACGCCGCCTCCGGCTCAAGTATTTAATTAAATTCACAGCATTTTGTTATAATTATTTGATATATATTGTTAATTTGTATTAATTGTTTAATTATAAATTAGTAACAAATATAAAATAAAATAATGATATTTAGGAAATTTAGAAATGTGAAGTTAATTATGATTTATATGAATATTGCCAACGGATTTATATTGAATCCTTAGTTAAATTGCCAACGGACTTATATTGAATCTTTAGAAATTAAAAGTTTAAATTACCAACGGATTTATATTGAATCCTTAGTACGTATTGATTTGGTAAGTTAATAAGAAAATATCATATATGCATTATTTTTCTAATTACATATTTTTTGTTAAAAACAATAACACATTTCTTAGCAATCAAATTTTATGGTTGATTTAAAAAAAATTAGTAAATTTAATAATTTTCTAAATGGTTAAACCAAGAGAGCAGCAGATAATTAGTAAATTTAATAATTTTCTAAATGGTTGACAATGAAGTGATCTGATTTTGAATTTCTATTATTTGTTGTAATGAATGGAATTTGGTTCATTTCTAGGATAAGAGACACTGTAATAGAATAGAAAACTGATTGTGTACTTTAAAAATGTTTAGAGTCTATGGACAAGTAAAGCACGAGAAGATTATCATATTAAATAATTATTTGGATTGTGTGTTTTCTGCATATTATTGATAGAAATATTCCCCATTCATTTTAGTGTTCCCCATTCATTTTAGTTAATCTTAATATTTGATACATTGCTATAAAGCAGTATATATAATTCTCGTTAAAACTTCATGTTTTACTTAATATATAAATTATATTAGTAAATAAATATATTATTTCAGTTGTAGTAAGCAGATGGATCACCATGTTGCTTCTGGTTCTGGAAGTATTCCTCCCCCCCACTCCCCCACCAGATGGTCGTATATTGATTTGGCCTGAGTTCGGAGGGTAAGTTATTTGTCAATTGACTTGTACGAGATATTCAATAAGAATACATTAATATATAATAAATGTTATCGAATATGTTTTGCAGACTTCTTCCAGCTAAGAAGGGCGCAAGTACGTTCATCCAAAAATCGTTTAGGCGACAAATATTTCCCGGTGGCTACTCGTGGAGGTACGTGACAGAGGCTCATCATGACTTCTATTGGGATCAGTTTATGGTACGTTATTTGTGTAATTTTCCAAATTTGATAACAATATTTTATATCGGTTCTTAGTTCTCTAACATGAAAGATGATTAAATTAATTTATTGTTGTCTTGCAATAATAGGCTGTGTACAGGTGGGAGCCGCACCACCAACATACAATTAAACAAATTTGGAGACAAATGTGTGCAGATACATACCGCATCACACTTTGTCGTTGGAGGCAGCGTGGCAGCGCACCTCGTCTAGCTTACGGAAGACTATGCCGCCAGCCAATGTGGCCGTACCCAGAAAAAGTAGTTGGGTACTATAGATCAGACGATCTGGGCTACTTATCTTGCCCATTGGGAGACGGAAGAGTGGCAGAAGCTGTCGAGGGCATACAGGAATAACAGATGGAGCGAGCCTGCTGGTCCAGGGACTGGTCCAGCGAAGCACATTGCTGGCTCACGACCCTATGCGGTTCACGCAGCGAGCCTAGTAAGCAAAATTTCGTGTATATATGACTTTCATATTAACTATTCGTTAATTGTAATTATCTGTACACGTGCGTGCAATGCAGCGTCAGGAGCTGAATAGAGATCCGAACAGTTACGAGCTGCATCTAAAGACGCACAGGCGGCTGAACGGGACCTTTGTTGATGGCAAGTCCCTACAAATCAGTGTACGTTGTAATTCAATTGAGTTTTTTTATTTTACTAATTTGAACAATTTAATACTATTTATTCATGTATCTATGTCAATTGAGTTTAGTTAATTTAATAAATTGAACAACTGAATACTATTTATACATGTATCTTTATCATTTGTGAAAACAGGAAGAGTTCGAGCGTCGAATCACCGATAGCTTTCCATTGAGGCATATCGGAGAAGAGCAGCACTGCCCGACGGCTAACGAGGTGAATGCAATTTATTTTGACGTCGTCGGTGGCGTTAGTCATCGACGGGTTTATGGTATTGGGTCTACCGCCCAGACCATATTCTCGGATGAGATGACACCTCGTTCTCGCGAGTGTAGTCAGATGAAGTCGACGATGGCGTCACAGCTTCAGGCTGCGAGGGAGGAGACCCAGGCAGCAAGACTGGAGACGCAGCAGCTTCGAGCAGAGCACGAGCAGACTCAGGCACGGCTTCGAGCAGAGCACAAGCAGACTCAGGCACGACTGAGTAAGATGGAGATGATGATGGCTACTATATGCTCTGCGATCAACAGGAAGAAGAAGCAATCCACAGAAGGCACTCGTGCTGCTACGTCTTTCGTTCCATCTTATTCGCTGCGTATTAGGGAGCCCTCTCAGCCAGACCACGAGGACGCTGAGGATGACGACGAGACCCAGCAGGCTTCTGATTGGTCACAGTTCTGTCAGTAGACTACTGCATGTATTGAAATTTGAATATTTTGTGTGTTTTGGTTTTAATGCATTTAATTCGGACTAATGCATGAATTGAAATTTGAATATTTTGGTTGTATTTTGGTTTTAATATATTTAATTTGGACAATTTGTGTGAATTTTATGATTTTATTAATATTTCGGAAAAAATTATTGGAAATAATAACATTAATGGTGGAAATATTATTGCCACGGTTTCCTTAATCGTGGCAATATATTGACACGGTTTAATTCAATCGTGGCAATATATTGCCACGGTTCGCAAAATCGTGGCCAACATTGCCACGGTGTAATAAAAACCGTGAGAATAATTTGTCACGGTATATATATAAACCGTGACAATAATTTGTAACGGTATATTTTAAACCGTGGCAATATTTGCCACGGAAAAATTAACCGTGACAAACGTTTGCCACGAAGCCTTTCCAGACGGTTTCCGTAAACCGTGGCAAAATCGTGGCAAATTCAATTTTGCCACGATTTTATTCACGGTATAACCGTGGCAAATGCCTTTTTTTTTTGTATTGTTAAAGAACTATCGAGTTTGAGAAGATCAGGACTAATAAATTTAGAGAATTACGAATATTAAAAGTTTAATCTAATCAGGATATAGAATAACAAATTCGAGTATATATACGTGCTGTCATATGAACGAAAATCAACTAAGATCCGAGAAGAACAAAATTAAAAAATTAAATACCAGCAAAACACAATTTAAATCAACAAAAATTATCATCATATGTTTTAACAGTAGTCTTGAATTGGATATCTTATATGCAATATAAAAATGTGTTTGTTCCACAAAAGCAATGGAATGACATTCGATAATCTTAACCTTCTGAATATATCTATGTCTTCCATATGTTTTATTCTCAAAATATAGTTTAAGCTATATTTTAGCTGATTTATGGTGACAAACATCAGCTGCTCAAATCAAAGAGAGAATAGAGTTCACACATTGTGTATTCATGATTTTTCTATACTCTTAACGACTGCAATTGTTGCCCAAACCTTTAGATTCTCCGCTATTGAAGGTGTAAATATGCCTACTTTGAATCAAAGTTGCCCCTTTCCCTTTGCATGTAAATATTCTTCTTTAAAAAAAAAAAGAAAGAAGAGGAAGTTCATTCACTGCATTGAGCAAGCAATAATTATGCACAAAAAATGCATGAAATTTAAAAAATCTTGTAAAAGAATTGTTCATAAGTTTATTCTAATCTTGAATTATACTAAGGTGTATAGCATGAGTGAAAGGGATAAGGGGTTTGTAAAAAAAAAAAAAAAAGATAAGGGGAAAACTCACAATATTTCATTGTAACTACAAAGATCTCTTCTCCTTAGTTTTCTCAAACCTACATTTAGGAATGGATCAGTTTTTAGTTGTACCTATATCATAGGAGAATAAATAAATAAATAAAAACAATTGAAAGTCATATACTCCTCAAACACAGAGTAATCTCATTTGCAAGCTATGAAAAAATCCTCAAGTTCAACTTACCTATTTTCTTATGTAAACAAAGAATATACATCAATATAAAGTAGGAAACATTACTTAAATACCAATATATAAAGATTTTTCTCCAATTTTATCATAACAACTGCCCTGTATTTCACGAAATCAGCATCAATCTGACAGGAGGTATATACTCAAAATAGCTATAGATAGAAAATACAGCAATTTATACAAAATTTATTTGTATACATTTTAATTATCAAACATGTGTTGGCGGTGTCTTTACATTTCATTGAAGAATTTGAAATAATTTAAGCCTAGTTGAACAAATCAATTATAGACATAGTTTTGTTGTAAGCATTAGCTTGAATTATTATTAATAAATCAGTGCTTTCTTCTCGGAATAGTAATGATAGCGTATTAATATTCCAGTATAACCACCAGTACTAATAAATTTTTTTTTCTACATAAATGTAAATGCTTTATCTATCATGTAGTTGAATCCAACAGTAGCAACTGAGATATTTAATAAATGATCCTTTTGGTTAAAAAAATTAATGAGTGATTAAAAAAGCAATTTAGACATTCATTTGATCTTTGGAGAACTACTTTTACTTGTTTATAAATATTAAAACGTCAAGAAAACTACATATTCAACTCTATATTTAGAAAAGTGGAAATAAAAGGTCCAGTTGCAGTAGGCAAATTTGTCAGAGCTTATTCTGAAAATAGTAGTATGAAGCATGAAAAATTTTCAGGAAAAATAAGTAAATAACAACGACGTTGTCGATACAGTCACATGTAGAACAAAATCGAAGCAAATTACCTTAAATTGCAATGGAGTTGCTTGTCTGAATAAACTCAGAAACACCTTGAAAATCCTTAATAAAATGCTCTGTGAGCCTATAATCAATTGTTATGATATGTCAAAGAAAATCAAAGGAAACAAAAAGGAAATCAAAACAATCCTGCAAGAACCCAAAAAAATTTTAATTAAAGACGCAAAGATAAAATAAAAAAAAAATTAAAAATTTTCAACAATCCTGCAAGAACCCAAAAGAAAAAATTCTCATTGAAATCGACTACCATGAGCCACACACCGTATGCGGAAATGGATTTTGTGCAGAAGCAACAACCGAAGATAAAACCAAAGACGCTCAAATAATATTAATAAAAGGTCATTCTACCATCGTCACTTTCTTACCACCACTTTCAATGTTAATAATCAAAATGAAATTTAACAAAGCTTGCACAAAACTATTCTCCTATAGTGCAAGTTGATTGAGATTATTTATCATATTCATAGTTTGTAACTTTTAATTTTCACGTTTTCTTATTTTTTTCTTCAACAAATCTATTCTTTCTTTTGGAAAATGATATCCACTTACACACGTACATCATATATACATATAAATTCATGAATTTTCTTGCAAAATTTCTTTCTTCCAGAACCAAAATCCGAACATAAAATACTAACATATGGCATACATTAAATGACAAACTTATGGAATTAAATTTCTTATAAATTAAAAGTTGACAGTAATATGTGTAAATTAGGAAATCCAACATACAATATTTAAAGACAATGGTATTGTTTTCCTATTTGATATTTCCACAAACTTCTAATAAAACCATAAAAATTCAAATAAACACCATAAAAAGAGAAGAATAACAATCCAAAGGACAAATGGAAAAATAAGATAATGGAACAAATGAAGCAAAGCCGAAATCCTGAAACAGAAAAATAAATAAATACGGAGGTAGCACACTAACCAATCGAAGACGAAAGGGATTGGGGCCAGAACGTGCTCTAATTCTATGGAAGTTCTCTGTTGCAATTCATCGAGCATTCATCGAGCAGGAAGCCTTCTTCATCTATGAAAACATTTGCTTGATGTGCAGAAATTGTTCTAAAAAAATTAGTGAACTCAGAAAGCAAAGAGGTAAGAAAATATAAACGGAATCCAAATCCTAAGAGCAAACACCAAACATATATACTCAGAGAAAACAGTAAACACTAAATCTGAAGAATTACTTACAGATGTATCGTGTCTTGTTTGATTACGCAACATGAATCGACTATGTTTTGAAATCAATGTCGGAATTTGGGGCTGGGGCGGGGGCGGCCAATAGGATTTGATGGGCTATGGAAGAAACAGAACAAATGACGGGGTTGATTTTTTTCTCGAAACGGAAGAATAGAAACCACCATGCTTGATTGAGTTGTATATGTTTGTTCTCGAAACGGAAAAAGTAGAAACCACCATGCTTGATTTGCGAGAGTTTTGTTTCTAATAATCTGATTTTGTGGTGGTTCTGTTTCAAAAATTTGATTTTGCAATCGTTGTGTTGTACGTGAGATTCTGTCGTGGGTGAGAGGTGAATAAGAAGAAGAAGAAGAAGGTGGGTTTAATTGGGAAGAAACACGACTACATGAGAATAGGGGTAATTTTGGATATTTAAAAAACTGACTAAGACATCACGATAGTTTTTCTAAGATGCTTAGATTTAATTAATAGTAAGATATATATATATATATATATATATATATATAATAATGGACAATAAATTAAAGACAACTCACAATGTTATCCACATTGTGATTACAAAAATAATAATAACACCAGATCAAGCACAAAAAATAACAATAATAATGTTTCAAGGGGTGTTCTAGTCGGTGGAGTAGGTGAGCAATTGGCCTGAGGCCAAAAGTTTGATTCTTCTAATCAATATCTTCTTGAACTAGGCTATCTCACAAGACTTTTTTATTGTGGTTTACCTTGGCAAGATAATTTACACGCTATTATATTAATTCGAGAGTTTACCTAGTACACACTGAAAAGTAGCGGCTACGAGTTCTCACCTCATAAAAAATTAACAACAATAATATTAAAAATAATAGTGGACAATAAATTAAAGAAAACTCACAACTCACAATGTAGATACATACCTCTCACAATATAGATACTAGGACAATACGAAAAATACAAAATTCAACTCACCCATTTTTCTCCCGAGTTGGAGGTGAAGATTGTTACTTGAGTCTCGAACCCAAAATCTCGTCCCAAACTTGAGATCTGTGTGTCAAATGAACATTACAAATCATCTGTTCAACTCACTTATTTTAATCAGGGGCGAAAGGAGGGGGTGGCAGACCTGGGCTACAGCCCAGGCCTGCTCCGGCCCAATTACATAAGTATAGTATATATATATATATATATTTATGTTTAGTCCAAATTAAAAATAACTCAACCCAAATATAATTTTCAATTTTTTTTGACTTGAGCTCTCCAGAACAAAAACATACTCCTTCTTTTAAAATTGCTAGTATGCGTCTCTGCGAGAAAAATGACAGAGTTTCCATTCTTGAAGGGCTGAAACCATTGAAGCTATCGGTTTTGAAAAAAATTAGTCACCCTTTATTTATTTTTTGGCTCCGCCCCTGATTTTAATAGAATATTATGTAAAATATTATATATATATATATATATATATATATATATAAATAATAGATTATCAAGCTTAAGAAAATTCCTTTAAATGAAATTATTAAGAATATTTTCCGGGCCTTACATATTTATTCCGCTCTCTAAAAAATCATCTTAAAACTATTTGTAAATCCTAGCTAATCGAGAATCCATGCATATTTCAATTGATAACGTGCGCAACTGAAATCACTCTTATTATTTACAAAATTAAATATTTTGATAAGCACTTAATTTATTCACCTCTCTCTAAACACCGAATACATTGGAAAAATGCTTAAATGCTTTATATAAATACATGAAGTTGAAGGTTTGGTTAACAAAAATCAGGGTTCATATTCTCCAAAAGGAAAATACACAAAACTAGAATTTGGAAACAATAGGATTCCAGATGCTCTCCAAGTCCTTTCTTTTATTCTCAAACACATCTACTTGTATATCTTTGTGTTCATCCAACCATTCAATAGCAGACTTGATCTCGTCCTCCAATTTTTTGGCCTCGCTAGCTGGTAGTTCGCAAGCAAGATTTTTGCTAAAAAATGCAGCTCTAGTGCGATACACATAATTTTCCAAAGAATTTTTTGCGTCGAATTTTTTTTTAAGCTCTTCATCTTCTAACTTAAATCTCTCTGCTTCATCCAACATTCTGTCAATCTCATCCTTAGACAGTATGCCTGTAACGTTACTAATTATGATGTGATTTTCATTACCAGTTGTTCTATCTATAGCGGTCACAGTTAAGATTCCATTAGCATCGATATCAAAGCGCACATTTATTTTAGCCACGCCTCTTGGAGCAGCAGGAATTTCGGACAATACAAATTTATCCAACAGAATGTTGTCGCTTGCTTTAGGCCTTTCACCCTCGTATACTTGGAATGTCACACTGGTTTGGTCATCGCAAGTAGTGGTGAACCCTTGTTCCTTCTTCGTCGGAATTGTAGTGTTCCTGGGGACTACTACGCTCATGCTATCATTAATCTCTCTTATACCAAGAGAGAGAGGGGTGACATCCCACAACACCAAGTCTTGAATCTCGGGATTGCCCTGTCCTGTCAAATTCGCGGCTTGAACCGCTGCACCATAGGCAATGGCCTCATCGGGGTGAATGCTTTTGCATAATTCCTTACCATCAAAGAAATCTTGAAGCAACTGTTGCACCTTTGGAATTCTAGTCGATCCACCAACAAGCACCACATCATGGATGCTTTTCTTGTCCATCTCGGCATCCTTCAAACACTTGTCAACATGGCCAATGCATTGCTCAAACAAGTCCATGTTGAGCTCTTCGAACTTGGCGCGTGTTATCTTACACTGAAAATCGACTCCATCATAAAAACAGTCAATCGCAATAGTTGTATGTGACATAAAAGACAGATTTCTCTTTGCCTTCTCACAAGCTGTCCTCATCCTTCCCAATGCTCGGGCGTTGTTGCTTAGGTCCTTTCCGTGCTTTCTCTCGAATTCTTTGACAAAATGGTTCACCATTCTGCTGTCGAAATCCTCCCCTCCAAGGTGGGTGTCACCCGCAATTGACTTCACCTTAAAGGTACTCTTATCCATTGCGAGAATAGAAACATCGAAAGTACCACCACCTAGGTCGAAAATAAGCACGTTCTTCTCTTCAGAGCTGCTAAACATGTTGTCAAGACCGTAGGCAACGGCTGCAGCAGTTGGTTCAGCAATGACACGCAAGACGTTAAGCCCAGAAATGTATCCGGCAACTCGGGTCGCCTTCCTTTGGGAATCATTGAAGTAGGCAGGTACAGTAATAACAGCATTTTTAACCGGAACTCCAAGAAAATCTTCAGCAATCTCCTTCATTTTGGTGAGAACCATTGAAGAAATCTCTTCAGCAGTACATTTTTTCTTTTGACCTTTGCTGGTGACATCAATCATGGGTTTATCACGAGCACCACAAATAACCTGAAAAGGCCAGTGCTTCACGTCTCTTTGCACCAAAGGGTCACTAAATCTCCGACCGATCAATCTTTTGACACCTGAAAATTAAAGTAGAATACATCATCAAGTGTTACACATTCGTTCGTACAGAGTTCTCTACAGAAACAAATTAAAGGATGAATGAAGAAATTCGTAATAATAACCGAAAACAGTGTTAGCCGGATTCATAGGAAAAACATTCATGGCAGCATCGCCGACGAGAGTTCTATATCATTGAAAGCTACACAAGAAGGCGTAATGCGGAGGCCCTGATCATTGGGTATGATCTGAATACGATCCCTCTGCCACACGGCTACGCATGAATAAGTTGTGCCCAAATCAATTCCTATCGCCGGTCCTTGATCAGCCATTGTATAACAATACTCAATGGGAGAGATGATGAAATGAGAGTCTATGGTTTTGTTCATTAATGGCTTTTTTTTTTTTATAAGGGAAATGCCTGGTTGGTTTATTGCACGACAAATAGTTTATTGGTAGTTAAAGTCAATTCGTTGACATTTTCTAACACGTTGCGTATATTGGTTTGTGTATATGATTTATTTTGTTCGAAGAAGCTGAATATTGTGTCGAATTGATTTAAAACTTTACCATTATACATATATATTTTTTAATGTTCTAATTAACAACGTTGTGTAGAATCTATGTCAAAGGAAATAAATTAGATCATGAAATTGGAAGGAAAAAAGAAAGAGTTGTACTTCGTGTTAGATATATAGTAGAATTGTTTCTGTGACGCTCGAGACGGACGAGGGATAGTGAGTGATTCATTTTAAGTTCTATCGAACAAATGTTTTTAAATTTAACGTTCTGTAAGAATTTTATGCACTATAATTGACTTGAAGGAATTTCAGGAAGAGTGACACTTTGGATAGTTTCAAAGAGAGCGTGTGATTAAGACATAAACATGTTGAAAAAATCCGTGATTGTTTGTTGAGACAATCGTTGAATCAAAACCTTAATTAGACCGTGATAGAAAATTATGTCTTGAACAATAGACATAATTTCTAACAACGTTTTGTAGAATCTATATCAAAGGAAAATAATTAGATCATAAAACTGGAAGGAAAAAAGAAAAATTTTGTACTTCGTATTAGATATATAGTGGAATTTTGTCGGTGATGCCCGAGACTCATGAGTATAGTGAGTAATTCATTTTAAGTTCTATCGAAGAAATGCTTTTAAATTTAACGTTATGTAAGAATTTTATGCACTATTAATTGATTGTCATGTCAGTATATTATTAATTATGATAAAACACAAATAGATAAAGGATTTTGTGAAAGTATTTAATTATATATCAACAAATTGATGATAAAATCGTACCGATGTATTGATCTGAAAATAAAAACTTTTAGGAGTGTTTTGAGAAATATATCAAATCTATCGTGATTACTGAAAGAGGAAATAGTTTATACAATCAATAAAAATGAAGTAAAAGAAATTTTATATGCCTGAAAAAAAAAAAGAAATATTTTTTTAATAAGTCATATTTTATAACAGTCAATTCCAAGCTGAAACAATAAACAGATCATTATATATATATATATATATATATATATATATATATATATATATATATGTATGTGAAATGTCATTTTATATAATTTATGCATCGATTACTTTAATTCTGGTCAACATGGGAATCTCTATTAACATGTAGCATACATTAGAATAAGACATAGACTCAGCATTTTGTGGTATCTTTTGAAGACTTATAAGTATATGTTTGGACAGATTAGGTTCCGTTTGACATGTACATTAAAAATAGTTTTAGTATTTTATAAGTAAAAAAAACTTAAAATATATGTTTGGACAAAATTTTTGTAAAATATTTTTGAAAAATATTTCTTAAAAAGTGTTATCCAAGTATCGTTTTTACAATTAAGATATGTTTTTATCCGAAATGTATGATCCGCATGAAGTTTATTGGAACTAATAACCAACTGACTGATATATTCACTAAAGCATTAGACTTCAAGAGATTCTCCGGTCTTAGAAAAGCTCTCACCATGTGTGCACTTCAATCACTCACAGATGTTGTCCCCGGTGTTACAATATCTAGACTGCATACGCATTTTAAAACTTTATGCATTTTGCATTTTCATTTTGTCCTATGTTTGCACTTATTGTTAACAATCTAGTTTCTGCAAAATTTATTTAGCAACACACTTCTTATGATATTTGCACTAACTAAACCACAAAGTAGTTGAGATTTGCTCGTGTACTCCATGATCCTGTCCCATCTTAAATTTGGTTTCACAAATTTAGAGTAAGATTTGATAAAGGTTTATTGACTAGTTTGTCATGAATATCAAATTCAAAGGAAAATTAGAAGAAAATTGAAAAAAGATACCTAAAGGAGTTCGAAGAAGACTGTTCTTTTATGTGGAGGCTACCACTTCTGAAATAAAAATAATGAATCATAGAATATTTATTGTGAATATTCATCAAAAGACTTTTGAAAACTACTGTGTTGTTGGGAGACGTAGGCAACACCAATGCAAAACACGTAACTTGCACATCACATGCATTCTGCTATTGATCTAATTGCATTTCATTTTGTTTCAGGTATAATTTATGCAATGAAATAACCTTAGATTTTTAATATGTTTTGCTCAGAGTTTGAAGTTCAAAAATAAAGAAAATATGGTAAGATTTCATATTTGATAAAAATTGAATTATTTTTTGATTGACAATGGTTTAGTAGTGTTAAGTAGAAGAGGAGTTGTCATGGGTTGATATTGATGCTGATAAGGGATATAAGCTAACCAAACTATTAGCGAGCTATTCGGAGCTCGACTCATAAAAAGATTGATAAGTGCAGTTAGTATGCATTATTTTATAGCATTTTGTGTTTAGTTTGCATGCATTTAAGTTATTTTTCGTTAGTTTTATTAGTGTTTTATGTTATGTGTTTGCATTAGACTCACCTGGTTGAATTTTGTAGGAAATTAATCAAAATTTGGGATTTCTGTGCGTTAAAGTCGCGCGCGCGCGAGCCTCTTTCTCGCGCGTGCGCAGAAGGGATGACCAGAGAGCTTACAGGGAAGCCGCGCGCGCGCGAGCTCCTTCGCGCGCGCGCGCGAGTTGATTGAGAATTCGCTGTTTTTTAACACTACGCGCGCGCGAGACGTCCTAGGCATGCGCGCGCGTGTCCGCATGACCTAAGTTTCGAGATTTTTAGTTTGAATGGGATTCCAATTGGCGCGGCCCTATAAATAGAATTTTTATGCTCTTTTTCCGGACTTTGGGATCTTTTGGGAGAGGCGGCTACGGCACAGGATTGGGAGATTTTTCTCTTCTCTTTTATTTTATTTTATTTGTCAATTCATGATTAAAACTTGGTTTTGAATTATGAATTGTGAGTAGTTTTTCTTTATTTCGATCAAGGCCACGTGATTGGGCCAAATAGTTTATGTAAAAACTTGTTTTATTTATTTGAGATTTTCAGACTTAATTGAGTTTATTGATTATCAGATTTATCTTTGCCTTACAAATTTCTTGGCCAGTTATTTGTTTTCTTGTTAATCGATTCCAATTTGTACAGAGGAGGTTTCGAATTCGATCACTTTGGTTTTCAACATAGTGTAAAACTGATTAGAAATAGAATTCGATTTCATTATGCGGTTTAGGTGTTTACTGAATTTTCACAATGTTTATGCATTTGGATTTGATTAGAATTATGAAATATTAATTCGTCAAATTTGAATAGGTTTGATTGTTCTAGAAATAGTCTTTCGAACAATTTAGGAAAATTCCCGTAAATTATAATTAGGTCTGATATCTTAGATAGATTGCTTGTTGTGTGAATTGTCTGGTACCTACGTGTGTCCTTGATTGATGTTTTTCCCAAATTTTAAGTAATCCAAAATATTCCATCTTTATTTTAATTAATTTGAGTTTTATTGCAATTTTAGTTATTAGTTTAAAAACCTGAAATCGCTCTTTTTAATTAGCCTAGATTAAGTAAAAATAAATATATTTTGGTAATCATATTTTTACAGTCCCTGTGGGTTCGACATCTGGACCGTTGTCCACTTTATTATAATTTGACCTGGTTCGCTTGCCAGTAGAATTTTATTCATACCGAAATAGCCGGTCAATTTTTTGGCGCCGTTGCCGGGGACTGTTTGATATCAAAATTTTTATTTCTCTTGAGATTAGACTGTTTTTTTTTATTTATCTGCTTTCTGAATTTTTTTATTTTATTTGTGTTTGTCAGGTACTCATCTGCTAGTGCATGCATCGATCTCGGCTATTCAAAAATCTCCTACCACTCGATTTGGAGATAGAACGCACGCTTAGTAGGATTCGGAGAGCTAGGAAAGATCTTAATTTGGAGCTTGATTCTGAGTCTGAGGAAGAAATGGCAGAAGAAGTTGACAACCGCACTGTTTGGAATCTGATTAGGCCTCCGGTTGAAGGTTATGGATCCAGCATCGTTCGCCCCGCTGTTGAGGCGAACAGCTTTGAGCTTAAACCCTCAACTATTCAGATAATCCAACTGCAAGCACGATTTGGAGGCACTTCTACTGAGGATCCTTACGCTCATCTGGAGCGATTCTTGTCGATTTGCGACACATTCAAGTTTAATGGGGTAACCTCTGATACAGTGAGACTGCGGTTATTCCCATTCTCTCTACAGTGCAAAGCCTTGGAGTGGCTTGATGACCTGCCGACTGGTTGTATTACTACTTGGACGGGTCTTGTCCAAGAATTCCTAAAGAAATACTTCCCTCCTACGAAGATGGCTAAGTTATTCTCTGATATTATATCTTTCAAGCAAAAGGAGGGAGAATCTCTACATGCGGCGTGGACCAGGTTCAAAAAGATGTTGAGGACATGTCCTCAGCATAATCTTACTCAAAGCCAGCAGACCCAGACGTTCTACAACGGAGCCGATCAGTCGGTTCGATCTATGCTGGATGCTGCCGCCAATGGATTCTTATTCAGGAAGACGCCAGCTGAAGCTTGGGAGATCATTGGCAACATGGCAGAGAGTAATATTGGGTGGCCGGATGTAAAGAAGGAAAAGAAGGGTGGAATTCTAGAGGTCGATGCTTTGATGGCCCTGAACGCTAAGATCGACTCTCTAACACATCAAGTGGCACTCATGAAAACAGCGCCAACACAAGGGAATCTGAAAGAGGATCAGTAGTTGTTTGAAGTTGATGCTGTAAATTTTATGGGAAATCAAGGATGGCAACCGTACAACTCCTACAACAATAATTATAATCAGAACTGGCAGTCCAAGCAAGAGGAGAAGAAGCCGAGCTTCGAGGAAATAATGATGAAATATGTGGCGGGTACTGAGGCTCGTTTACAAAATCAAGAAGCTATGATGCAGAGGTTGGAAAGTCAGATGGGTCAAATTGCTTCCCAATTGTCAAATCGTCCTACTGGATCTCTACCGAGCAACATTGAGCTCAATCCCAAAAGCGTAAATGCAATTATGGTAGTGACGAGATCACAATCTGAACAGTCTGAGAAGCAACCGGAAGACGAGAAGGCTGTGGAAGGGCCGAAAATTGATGAAGAAAAAGAGGAGGTGCGTACAGAAAAATCCTCCACGACAGGTAAGAAAGGTAAGACTTCAAAATTTGAAGTAAATAAAAATGTTGATTTATCTACTTTACCTTTCCCTCTTAGAGCTAAGCAACTATTATTTGATTCTCAATTTAAGAAGTTTCTTGAAATTTTCAAGAAACTGCATATTAACATACCTTTTGCAGATGCTTTAGCTCAGATGCCGAGATATGAAAAGTTTCTGAAAGACTTGCTGAAAAATAAAAAGAAGCTGAATGATCTTACGCAAGTCACAATGAAGGAAGAGTGCTCGGCGGTGTTGCAAAAGAAGCTTCCAACAAAATCTCAGGATCCAGGGAGTTTTTCTATACCCTGTCATATTGGAAGTTTGTCTTTTGAGAATGTGTTGTGTGATCTTGGGTCGAGCATTAATTTAATGCCTTATTCTATTGCTAAAAAATTAGGAGTTGAAAATATAGAACCTGCTGCTATCTCTCTTAAATTTGCTGATGGTTCTATTAAATATCCGAGAGGGATCGTAGAGAATGTCCTAGTCAAGATAGAACACTTTATATACCCTGTAAATTTTGTTATTCTTGACATGGATGAGGACTGTGAGGTTCCACTGATTTTAGGGCGTCCTTTTCTTGCTGCTAGTAGAGCCCTAGTTGATGTTGAGAAGGGAGAGTTGGTTCTGAGATTGAACGATGAACAAGTAGTTTTTACTATGTCTAAGTCGGCTACTGAGAGCCCAATTTTGAAATCTTGTTCTGCTATTCGTTTGGTTGATGAGATGCATGATGTTGGTGCATGTCTGCATGTGCAGTTGTCTATAGGAATTAATCCCTTGCACAAGTTCTTTAATGATATAGCATGCAAGTGCAGGACTGATTCGAGTTTTTCACAGACGGTGGATAAACCACCTTGAATTTCACCACTCAAAGAGGAGTATACTCGGGCTATAGACTATAAATTTAGCGCTGACTGGGAGGCAACCCAGTGTTTTTGTTTTTTTTATTATGTTTTTGGTTTTTATTTTTTGTTTTTATTCGATTATTGTTTCTTTCCCATGCCAGTTGGTCGTGCCCGCCGATAATCTAGACTACTGATACCGTCCAAGAGGATACTGTCAAGAAGGAAGAGAATGCATCGAGAACCAGGGGAGTGTTATTTTTGTTTTTCATTACATTGTGTGTTTGTTTGCATTCTGTTCATTGTTCTGAAGCATTGAGGGCAATGCTTTGGATAAATATGGGGGGGTAGACTAATTTATAGCATTTGTGTAATTTATTGCATTTGTCGTGTTTCGTTTTTGTTTGCATATAGTGTGTTTTTGTTGTTGTTTGCATTGCATGAGTAGGATGAGTCATGATAGCCAATGATGATGAAGTTATGTTGAAAAAAAAAAAAATTTTGAAAAATTTTGCTCTTGGCTTGACATGAGAAACTGTAGGTTGAACTGTGAATATTTTTAAGCACTAATGTTAGACCAGTGGACTGTAACAAAAGATTTGATGAAGTTTTTGTCTGTTTGACAATTGCACGGCAATAGGTGTTTGTGAATCTTGATTGTGTACTATGAATTTTGATGAGGCTCTAGTTTACACTTATGATCTTGGGCGCACCTAGAAAAAAAAAGTTTTATACAATTCCATCCGGGCCTTGAAAGGATTAAAATCCTATAAAAGATTAAATTTAAGGCTAAGTATGGGGGTTAAATGGGATTGATGCTCCATCCGGGCTATAGATGAGGGGATTAGAAAAAAAAATAGAATGATTTTTCATATCCTATCCAGTTGTAGCTAAGTCAGCGGGTAATTATTGGGGCTAATGCAATACCGGGTGCAAAATCCGGAGGTGTGTAATTCATTATCTCAAGGGAGGTGGGTATGTCTAGAGATCGTTGGAATGAATGGACACTTGAAAAGTGAAACTTGCACTGATTTGTCATAGGTTGCTAAGCAGATTTGAGACGAATTCGGTCTAAGTTGTATGAAACTGGAATGACATTTCACACACACACGTTTACGTAAAACCGAAAGTGTATTATGAAAAGTTGAGAGCATGTCTGTGATTTTTGTTGGTAATTGAACTTCTCAGAGGCTGTGCACATTCATGACTTGTCCTTACTTATGTTTTTGTTTGCATTTTGTTTTTGCATGTCTTGCTCGAGGGCGAGCAAAAGTTAAGTATGGGGGTGTTGATAAGTGCAGTTAGTATGCATTATTTTATAGCATTTTGTGTTTAGTTTGCATGCATTTAAGTTATTTTTCGTTAGTTTTATTAGTGTTTTATGTTATGTGTTTGCATTAGACTCACCTGGTTGAATTTTGTAGGAAATTAATCAAAATTTGGGATTTATGTGCGTTAAAGTCGCGCGCGCGCGAGCCTCTTTCTCGCGCGTGCGCAGAAGGGATGACCAGAGAGCTTACAGGGAAGCCGCGCGCGCGCGAGCGAGTTGATTGAGAATTCGCTGTTTTTTAACACTACGCGCGCGCGCGCGTGTCCGCATGACCTAAGTTTCGAGATTTTTAGTTTGAATGGGATTCCAATTGGCGCGGCCCTATAAATAGAATTTTTATGCTCTTTTTCCGGACTTTTGGATCTTTTGGGAGAGGCGGCTACGGCACATGATTGGGAGATTTTTCTCTTCTCTTTTATTTTATTTTATTTGTCAATTCATGATTAAAACTTGGTTTTGAATTATGAATTGTATAGTTTTTCTTTATTTCGATCAAGGCCACGTGATTGGGCCAGACAGTTTATGTAAAAACTTGATTTATTTATTTGAGATTTTCAGACTTAATTGAGTTTATTGATTATCAGATTTATCTTTGCCTTACAAATTTCTTGGCTAGTTATTTGTTTGCTTGTTAATTGATTCCAATTTGTACAGAGGAGGTTTTGAATTCGATCACTTTGGTTTTCAACATAGTGTAAAACTGATTAGAAATAGAATTCGATTTCATTATGCGGTTTAGGTGTTTACTGAATTTTCACAGTGTTTATGCATTTGTATTTGATTAGAATTATGAAATATTAATCCGTCAAATTTGAATAGGTTTGATTGTTCTAGAAATAGTCTTTCGAACAATTTAGGAAAATTCCCGTAAATTATAATTAAGTCTGATATCTTAGATAGATTGTTTGTTGTGTGAATTATCTGGTACCTACGTATGTCCTTGATCGAAGTTTTTCCCAAATTTTAAGTAATCCAAAATATTCCAGCTTTATTTTAATTAATTTGAGTTTTATTGCAATTTTAGTTATTAGTTTAAAAACCTGAAATCGCTCTTTTTAATTAGCCTAGATTAAGTAGAAATAAATATATTTTGGTAATCATATTTTTACAGTCCCTGTGGGTTCGACATCTGGACCGTTGTCAACTTTATTATAATTTGACCTGGTTCGCTTGCCAGTAGAATTTTATTCATACCGAAATAGCCGGTCAAAGATCGTTCGAGCTTGTTTGTTAAGCTTATCAAGCCGAACCCGAGCTTGATTTCGAGCTTGAAAATTTTCATGAGCCGAGCTTGAGTTTAAAAATATTCGGCTTGTGAGTCCGAAAACATACTCTTTAACTGAGCTCGAGCTCGACTTATTTATGTGGCTCATGAATATGTTCATTTAATTTATATGACTTGCAAGCCCAAATTTTTGTTTATCTGGAATGAATTTGATTCTTATGTATATTTGTGAATATGATATATGGCTTGTGAGCAAACTCAAGATCGGCTCATATGTTGTGTGGACAAATAAAAATATTCATACTAATGCAAATGACATGATTGGAACACAATACTTTGTTGAAAAAATGATGAATTTACAACACATATAAATAGCCACAATTTTCATTTTTATTTTTAACTTGAAAATCATTGGGTAAAATTACAAATTTAGTCCTATATATTTATCACTTTGCGATTTTGGTCCTCTATGTTTTCACATTTCAGTTTTAGTCCGTTATCTTTATTTTTTTTGGCAATTTTAGTCCTTTTTTTGACATGGCGCTGACGTGTCACCAATTCAGTGCTGATGTGAAGCTGACGTGTACAGTGCCACATAAGCATTTTTGAATAAAAAGGACCGAAATTGCAAAAATCAGAACATGCAGGACTAAAACTGAAATGTGAAAACATAAAGGACCAAAATCGCAAAGTGACAAACATACAGAGTTAAATTTGCAATTTTCCCAAATCATTGTATTAAAATACTCTTAAAACACATTAAATAAAATATTTCTATGCACAATATTACTAATGAATGACAATTCAATCAATGAATTTCTAACAAACTAAAATAAAAATTTTATTTTAAAATTCTTACAAGAATTAGAACTATATATGATTGATGAATTATAATAAAAAATTTTAGTTAAAATAAGTTATGATATTATCTAAATTAATTTTGTTGAGTTAAAACTTGTTAACTCAATATATGTATATGCATAACATTTTAATTAAGTTTTAGAATATCATTATATAAAATATTTCATATACTGGCAGATTATGTCACAAATAATACATATATCTCGTTAAAAAAAAGTGTAGTGATTTTTTAAAAATATTTTAAAATAAATGTAATATTTTTAAAATTTAAAAGTAATATATATTATAATAATTAATTCAAACAAATATTCTTGTGAACTAAGCATAGGAAATGCTGATTTTCTTCAAGGCTAAGTGCTCGAAACATGAGTTTAGCATTTTTAGTTAGAAGGTTCATATTTTATTTGAAAGGTAAAGAGAACCGAATCTTTCATTTGAGTTTATTAATTATTTAATCGTGTGATGAAATTTTTTGAGTAATGAATACAATCGTGTACTATACAGCAGAGAAGAGTGCACCTTGAACTTGTACAGCGTGGAAGCAGTCGAAGGTTTGAGACTGAAATTTGCATCTAGAATTTTATTTGTTATAAATTCAGAGATTTGAGGATATATTATGACTTCAACAGTTAGTAATGATGTTGTAAATTCATAAAGATCGAAAACTTTGATGAATGAAATTGATGGAATTTTTTGAAATTGGGTTGGGTTAGAGATTGGAGTTTTTGATCATTGTAAGGTTGTAAATCAAGTTATAGTCAATTTTATCGAGAAATTATAATCGAAAAAAAATCAAACTCGAGCACCATTTTATGTTCGACGAGCCCAAAAACGAGCCTATTTAACGAGCTTGAAAATGAACTTGCTTAACAAGCCTAAAAAAGAGCTTGCTAACGAGTTTGCTTACGAGTTATTAACGAACCAAGCCCGAGCAATTATATATACTAAACGATCCATGCCAGAGCTTTTATATATACTAAACGAGCCGAACCCGAGCCTTATGATAAAAGCTTGGACCAAGCCCGAGCCCCGGGTGTGACAA